>NC_064927.1:469179693-469469693 GCF_023897955.1 Schistocerca gregaria | reverse complement strand
GCTTTACAAAGTTCAAAATGAACAGTTGTTAAGTGTATATGCAGACAATGCAGACTGCAATATTAGCATGTAGGCATCTTGAAAATAACAGCTGCTACAGTAATGAAATACTTTGCAACAATATTAATCAGTATCAAAATATCAGTATATTTGTACAATTACCAGTTTTCTGTAACTTAAGTCATCACATTCAGATTTAGAAATCCCATAGTTGTTGCTTTTCAGTGTACAAAGGTTTTAACTAAATACTTTGAGCAATACTAGACTGTCAGAATAGGTAAAAGTGCCTGCCATAGAATTTTTAGGATTGGTAATCTGTGTGGGGCATGTCAATACTGTTTTCATATCAGTTGTTGTAATACGATATAAATGACGAATGTTGCTGGTCACTTCCATGGGACACAGTGATTGTTACTATTGCTACATAGTTTTCCATGAAACTTTGAGCTGATTTGGCATTAGCACATAAACAGTTGGCAATTTTGAAAGCTTAAGTTTGCAGTAGGGGGGTTATACCAAGAGCCTGGATTACAGCAAAATCTTCTCAATGAGTGAAAATATCCAATACATAAAACAAGTCCAATAGCTTTTGTCTAGCTACCACTAACAGCTTCAGTGATTTGGAGAGTGCTTGAAACCATTCAGATGACCCAAGAAGTTCAGAAGCAGTGGACAACAGGGACTATAGGGCATGAGGTGCAAATTAAAAAAAAATGGTCTTGTTGTGGGTAGTATTCAAGGGAGGTGAATATCAGAACTGGTACAGAACTCTTTGAAAACCAGTCACCAGGTAACTAGTATTTTTAAGACAAGCGCAGGGCCTAGTGACATTACTGTCAATTATGAAAGACCTGAAAATCACTGCTTCAGTTGTAAGGCCTTTTTTTTTAAGTTTCATGGCTGGCTTCAAGCTAACAGATGCCCAAATCTGCTACAGTTACTAAAAACCAACAAGAGAAATGTGCTAAAGTATAATTTTTTACATACATCTGTATGCATAAAATAAAGAAAACTAATGAGGACTACCATACATAAAATTTTAACAACAGTTGGGCTGGATACTGCAAAAAGTGAGGAGGCAATAAGCCACATTGCCATAACAACAAATAATAATAAAACAAAGAAACTACCTAGGTGAAGAGCCATATTATAAGATAAGAACCAGAAAACTTAGATCGCATTCTGTGAGCCTGCATGCCATGAGATTGGGCTGAGCAGAGGCAGTCATCACAAGCAAACACAGTGTACGGAGTAGTGCACATGAAGAAGAGAATTGAACTGGTAAACTTGAGACTATCTAGCTTGGCCAGTCAAATTTCAATTGGCAATATTAAATGCAGAATTGGAAATAAAATAATATAAAGTGATGTATATGGCACTAAATGCACATAGAAGAGTATAAAAAGACAAATTTAATGGATTAATGAGGAAACAAAATGAATAGGTGATAACAGCACTAAATAAAAAAGCTTGTAACTTAAAGAGACCTGTGCAGAATAATAACTAAATGAGCAGTAAAGGTTTTTCTGTAAGTGATAAGCGTATTCCATTTAGTGGCTATACATTTAGCAAAGTTCCAGGAGTATATCATGACTAGAAGTTAATAAAACCATTAAAAGTATTCATATACAATACACAATACTAAAAACTAGAAAGAGGAGTGAAATCGGATGCTGCTTCAAGAAAGAAAAATTATTTATTAGGGCTCTGATTTCTTTATTCAAAGTGTACAATAGTTCATGGTTAATGCTAAAGAGAATTTTATATATATATATATATAACGATGTAAATAAAACAGAAAGAAACTTCCACATGGGAAAAATATATTAAAAACAAAGATTCCAAGACTTACCAAGCGGGAAAGCGCCGGCAGACAGGCACATGAACAAAACACACAAACACACACACAGAATTACGAGCTTTCGCAACTGGCAGTTGCTTCGTCAGGAAAGAGGGAGGGAGAGGGAAAAATGAAAGGATTTGGGTTTTAAGGGAGAGGGTAAGGAGTCATTCCAATCCCGGGAGCGGAAAGACTTCCCTTAGGGGAAAAAAAGGACAGGTGTACACTCGCGCACACACACACACACACACACACACATATCCATCCGCACATACACAGACACAAGCAGACATATTTAAAGGCAAAGAGTTAAGGGCAGAGATGTCAGTCGAGGCGGAAGTACAGAGGCAAAGAAGTTGTTGAAAGATAGTTGAGGTATGAGCGGCGGCAACTTGAAATTAGCGGAGGTTGAGGCCTGGCGGATATCGAGAAGAGAGGATATACTGAAGGGCGAGTTCCCATCTCCGGAGTTCGGATAGGTTGGTGTTGGTGGGAAGTATCCAGATAACTCGGACGGTGTAACACTGTGCCAAGATGTGCTGGCCGTGCATCAAGGCATGTTTAGCCACAGGGTGATCCTCATTACCAACAAACACTGTCTGCCTGTGTCCATTCATGCGAATGGACAGTTTGTTGCTGGTCATTCCCACATAGAAAGCATCACAGTGCAGGCAGGTCAGTTGGTAAATCACGTGGGTGCTTTCACACGTGGCTCTCCCTTTGATCGTGTACACCTTCCGGGTTACAGGACTGGAGTAGGTGGTGGTGGGAGGGTGCATAGGACAGGTTTTACACCGGGGGCGGTTGCAAGGGTAGGAGCCAGAGGGTAGGGGAGGTGGTTTGGGGATTTCATAGGGATGAACCAAGAGGTTACGAAGGTTAGGTGGACGGCGGAAAGACACTCTTGGTGGAGTGGGGAGGATTTCATGAAGGATGGATCTCATTTCGGGGCAGGATTTTAGGAAGTCGTATCCCTGCTGGAGAGCCACATTCAAGGTCTGATCCAGTCCCGGGAAGTATTCTGTTACAAGTGGGGCACTTTTGGGGTTCTTCTGTGAGAGGTTCTGGGTTTGAGGGGATGAGGAAGTGGCTCTGGTTATCTGCTTCTGTACCAGGTTGGGAGGGTAGTTGCGGGATGCGAAAGCTGTTTTCAGGTTGTTGGTGTAATGGTTCAGGGATTCAGGACTGGAGCAGATTCGTTTGCCACGAAGGCCTAGGCTGTAGGGAAGGGACCGTTTGATATGGAATGGGTGGCAGCTGTCATAATGGAGGTACTGTTGTTTGTTGGTGGGTTTGATGTGGACGGATGTGTGCAGCTGGCCATTGGACAGATGGAGGTCAACATCTAGGAAAGTGGCATGGGATTTGGAGTAGGACCAGGTGAATCTGATGGAACCAAAGGAGTTGAGGTTGGAGAGGAAATTCTGGAGTTGTTCTTCACTGTGAGTCCAGATCATGAAGATGTCATCAATAAATCTGTACCAAACTTTGGGTTGGCAGGCTTGGGTAACCAAGAAGGCTTCCTCTAAGCGACCCATAAATAGGTTGGCATACGAGTGGGCCATCCTGGTACCCATGGCTGTTCCCTTTAATTGTTGGTATGTCTGGCCTTCAAAAGTGAAGAAGTTGTGGGTCAGGATGAAGCTGGCTAAGGTGACGAGGAAAGAGGTTTTAGGTAGGGTGGCAGGTGATCGGCGTGAAAGGAAGTGCTCCATTGCAGCGAGGCCCTGGACATGCGGGATATTTGTGTATAGGGAAGTGGCATCAATGGTTACCAGGATGGTTTCTGGGGGTAACAGACTGGGTACGGATTCCAGGCGTTCGAGAAAGTGGTTGGTGTCTTTGATGAAGGATGGGAGACTGCATGTAATGGGTTGAAGGTGTTGATCTACGTAGGCAGAGATACGTTCTGTGGGGGCTTGGTAACCAGCTACAATGGGGCGGCCAGGATGTTTGGGTTTGTGAATTTTAGGAAGTAGGTAGAAGGTAGGAGTGCGAGGTGACGGTGGGGTGAGGAGTTTGATGGAGTCAGGTGAAAGGTTTTGTAGGGGGCCTAAGGTTCTGAGGATTCCTTGAAGCTCCGCCTGGACATCAGGAATGGGATTACTTCGGCAAACTTTGTATGTAGAGTTGTCTGAAAGCTGACGCAGTCCCTCAGCCACATACTCCCGACGATCAAGTACCACAGTCGTGGAACCCTTGTCAGCCGGAAGAATGATGATGGATCGGTCAGTTTTCAGATCACGGATAGCCTGGGATTCGGCTGTGGTGATGTTGGGAGTAGGATTAAGGTTTTTCAAGAAAGATTGAGAGGCAAGGTTGGAAGTGAGAAATTCCTGGAAGGTTTGGAGAGGGTGATTTTGAGGAAGAGGAGGTGGGTCCCGCTGTGATGGAGGACGGAACTGTTGCAGGCAGGGTTCAATTTGGATAGTGTCTTGGGGAGTTGGATCATTAGGAGTGGGATCAGGATTATTTTTCTTCGTGGCAAAGTGATATTTCCAGCAGAGACTACGAGTGTAGGACAGTAAATCCTTGACAAGGGCAGTTTGGTTGAACCTGGGAGTGGGGCTGAAGGTGAGGCCTTTGGATAGGACAGAGGTTTCAGATTGGGAGAGGGGTTTGGAGGAAAGGTTAACTACTGAATTGGGGTGTTGTGGTTCCAGATTGTGTTGACTAGAATTTTGAGGTGTTGGGGGGAGTGGAGCTGGAAGTGGGAGATTGAGTAGATGGGAGAGACTGGGTCTGTGTGCAATGAGAGGAGGTTGAGGTTTGTTGGAAAGGTTGTGGAGGGTGAGTGAGTTGCCTTTCCGGAGGTGGGAAACCAGGAGATTGGATAGTTTTTTGAGGTGGAGGGTGGCATGTTGTTCTAATTTGCGGTTGGCCTGTAGGAGGATGCTATGTACAGCCGGTGTGGATGTGGGAGAGGAAAGATTGAGGACTTTGATTTGGGATAGGAGTTGACGGGTGTGTTCATTGGCCGAGTCGATGTATAGGTGAAGGATTAGGCGGGTGAGGGCTATGGATTGTGCTGTTTGGAACTGGTATAAGGACTGCCCTTGTCAAGGATTTACTGTCCTACACTCGTAGTCTCTGCTGGAAATATCACTTTGCCACGAAGAAAAATAATCCTGATCCCACTCCTAATGATCCAACTCCCCAAGACACTATCCAAATTGAACCCTGCCTGCAACAGTTCCGTCCTCCATCACAGCGGGACCCACCTCCTCTTCCTCAAAATCACCCTCTCCAAACCTTCTAGGAATTTCTCACTTCCAACCTTGCCTCTCAATCTTTCTTGAAAAACCTTAATCCTACTCCCAACATCACCACAGCCGAATCCCAGGCTATCCGTGATCTGAAAGCTGACCGATCCATCATCATTCTTCCGGCTGACAAGGGTTCCACGACTGTGGTACTTGATCGTCGGGAGTATGTGGCTGAGGGACTGCGTCAGCTTTCAGACAACTCTACATACAAAGTTTGCCGAAGTAATCCCATTCCTGATGTCCAGGCGGAGCTTCAAGGAATCCTCAGAACCTTAGACCCCCTACAAAACCTTTCACCTGACTCCATCAAACTCCTCACCCCACCGTCACCTCGCACTCCTACCTTCTACCTACTTCCTAAAATTCACAAACCCAAACATCCTGGCCGCCCCATTGTAGCTGGTTACCAAGCCCCCACAGAACGTATCTCTGCCTACGTAGATCAACACCTTCAACCCATTACATGCAGTCTCCCATCCCTCATCAAAGACACCAACCACTTTCTCGAACGCCTGGAATCCGTACCCAGTCTGTTACCCCCAGAAACCATCCTGGTAACCATTGATGCCACTTCCCTATACACAAATATCCCGCATGTCCAGGGCCTCGCTGCAATGGAGCACTTCCTTTCACGCCGATCACCTGCCACCCTACCTAAAACCTCTTTCCTCGTCACCTTAGCCAGCTTCATCCTGACCCACAACTTCTTCACTTTTGAAGGCCAGACATACCAACAATTAAAGGGAACAGCCATGGGTACCAGGATGGCCCCCTCGTATGCCAACCTATTTATGGGTCGCTTAGAGGAAGCCTTCTTGGTTACCCAAGCCTGCCAACCCAAAGTTTGGTACAGATTTATTGATGACATCTTCATGATCTGGACTCACAGTGAAGAACAACTCCAGAATTTCCTCTCCAACCTCAACTCCTTTGGTTCCATCAGATTCACCTGGTCCTACTCCAAATCCCATGCCACTTTCCTAGATGTTGACCTCCATCTGTCCAATGGCCAGCTGCACACATCCGTCCACATCAAACCCACCAACAAACAACAGTACCTCCATTATGACAGCTGCCACCCATTCCATATCAAACGGTCCCTTCCCTACAGCCTAGGCCTTCGTGGCAAACGAATCTGCTCCAGTCCTGAATCCCTGAACCATTACACCAACAACCTGAAAACAGCTTTCGCATCCCGCAACTACCCTCCCAACCTGGTACAGAAGCAGATAACCAGAGCCACTTCCTCATCCCCTCAAACCCAGAACCTCTCACAGAAGAACCCCAAAAGTGCCCCACTTGTAACAGAATACTTCCCGGGACTGGATCAGACCTTGAATGTGGCTCTCCAGCAGGGATACGACTTCCTAAAATCCTGCCCCGAAATGAGATCCATCCTTCATGAAATCCTCCCCACTCCACCAAGAGTGTCTTTCCGCCGTCCACCTAACCTTCGTAACCTCTTGGTTCATCCCTATGAAATCCCCAAACCACCTCCCCTACCCTCTGGCTCCTACCCTTGCAACCGCCCCCGGTGTAAAACCTGTCCTATGCACCCTCCCACCACCACCTACTCCAGTCCTGTAACCCGGAAGGTGTACACGATCAAAGGGAGAGCCACGTGTGAAAGCACCCACGTGATTTACCAACTGACCTGCCTGCACTGTGATGCTTTCTATGTGGGAATGACCAGCAACAAACTGTCCATTCGCATGAATGGACACAGGCAGACAGTGTTTGTTGGTAATGAGGATCACCCTGTGGCTAAACATGCCTTGATGCACGGCCAGCACATCTTGGCACAGTGTTACACCGTCCGAGTTATCTGGATACTTCCCACCAACACCAACCTATCCGAACTCCGGAGATGGGAACTCGCCCTTCAGTATATCCTCTCTTCTCGATATCCGCCAGGCCTCAACCTCCGCTAATTTCAAGTTGCCGCCGCTCATACCTCAACTATCTTTCAACAACTTCTTTGCCTCTGTACTTCCGCCTCGACTGACATCTCTGCCCTTAACTCTTTGCCTTTAAATATGTCTGCTTGTGTCTGTGTATGTGCGGATGGATATGTGTGTGTGTGTGTGTGTGTGTGTGTGTGTGTGTGTGTGTGTGTGTGTGCGCGAGTGTACACCTGTCCTTTTTTTCCCCTAAGGGAAGTCTTTCCGCTCCCGGGATTGGAATGACTCCTTACCCTCTCCCTTAAAACCCAAATCCTTTCATTTTTCCCTCTCCCTCCCTCTTTCCTGACGAAGCAACTGCCAGTTGCGAAAGCTCGTAATTCTGTGTGTGTGTTTGTGTGTTTTGTTCATGTGCCTGTCTGCCGGCGCTTTCCCGCTTGGTAAGTCTTGGAATCTTTGTTTTTAATATATATATATATATTTTGTGTCTGTGTATGTGCGGATGGATATGTGTGTGTGTGTGCGAGTGTATACCTGTCCTTTTTTTCCCCTAAGGGAAGTCTTTCCGCTCCCGGGATTGGAATGACTCCTTACCCTCTCCCTTAAAACCCACACCCTTTCATTTTTCCCTCTCCTTCCTTCCTTCCTGACGAAGCAACTGCCAGTTGCGAAAGCTTGTAATTCTGTGTGTGTGTTTGTGTGTTTTGTTCATGTGCCTGTCTGCCGGCGCTTTCCCGCTTGGTAAGTCTTGGAATCTTTATTTTTAATATATTTTTCCCATGTGGAAGTTTCTTTCTGTTTTATTTATATATATATATATATATATATATATATATATATATATATATATATATATATATTACACTTTCAATGGTTTTATTAAATTGGAATTATGGCATAATACTAGAACATTCATAAATGTATAGCCACTAAATGGGATACACATATCACTCACAGCAAAAACTTTACTGTTCATTTAGTTTTTATTTTGCACAGGACTCTTTAAGCTAAAAGCCCTTGATTTAGTGGTTTTACTAGCTAATTTTTGTTTCCTCATTTTGACATGTTCATAAATCCATTAAATTTGTTTTATTATACTTTTCTAAATACCTTTTGTGTCATTTACATCACTTTACAATACTTTCCCTCCAATTTTGCATTTAAGATTATCAATTTAAATGTGAATGGCTGAGCTAGTCGGTCTCCTGCCATTCACTTACAGTCTTCCTAATAGATGACCACTGTATTGTCACACCAAAGTTTACTGTTGTAGCTCACACCTTCATTTGCAGAACTCTGTGCTCTGCACTCCCTTGTGGTGGTTGTCTCCATTCAACCCAGTCTTGTGGCATGAAGGGTCACAGCACATGATGTAAGTGGTCTAGTTCTTATTTTAAACCATGCTTTGTCACCCAGGTGGTTTCTTTGTTTATTATTAGTTGCCGACATGGTATTGAGACTTATTCCCCTCACACTTTTTACCTTATCTAGCTCCACTGCTGTTAAAATTTTTTGCACACTGAGGTCACAAAAGCCATGGAATACCTCCTTATATCATGTCAGACCTACTTTTACCTGGCATAGTACAGCAGTTTGACATGACACAGGCTCAACAAATCGTTGGAAGTTCCCTGCAGAAACCCTGGGTCATGCTGCCTCTATAGCCATCTAAAACTGCAAAAATTTTGCCAGTGCACGATTTTGGGCCTGAACTGACCTCTCGATTATGTCTCATAAATATTTGACGGAATTCATGTTGGGCAATTTGGATGGCCAAACATATGCTCAAATTGTCCAGAATGTTCTTGAAACCAATCATGAAAACTGGGGCCCAATGGCATGACACACTGTCATCCATAAAAATTACATTGTTGCTCGAGAACATAGAGTCCATGAAAGGCCGCAAGTAATCTACAAGTAGTCAAACATAACCATTTCCAGTTAATGACATGTTCAATTGGACCAGAGGACACAGTCCATTCCACACCCCACACCATTATGAAGCCACCACCAGGTTGCAACTGCTTTGTTAACAACTTGCGTCCCTACTTTCGCCACACTCAGACTCTACCATCAGCTCCTATCAACTGAAATTGGGATTTATCTGACCAGGTTACAGTTTTTGATTCATCTAGGGCCCATCCAATACGGTCACAAGCCCAGGAGAGGTGCTGAAGGCAATGTCAAGCTGTTAGCAAAGGCACTCAAATTGGTCATCTGCTGTGATACTCCATTAACACCAAATTTTGCCACACTGTTGTAATGGATACATTCGTTGTACGTCTCACGTTGTTTTTTGCAGTTATTTCATGCAGTGTCGCCTGTATGTTAGCACTGATAACTCTAAGCAAACACAGCTGCTCTCGGTCATTGAGAAAAGGCTGTCAGCAAAAGTGTTGTCTGTGTTGAGAGGTAATGTCTGAAATCTGGTACCCTTGGTGCACTCTTGACACTAAGGATCTTGGAAAATTCAGTTCCCTAACAATTTCCAAAAATGTAATGTAATGTGCGTCTATCTCCAACCACCATTCTGCATTGAGAGTCTGTTAACTTCCGTCACAGAGGCATAGTCACGTTGGATATCTTTTCACGTGAATCCCCTGATCACAAATGACAGCTCCACCAGTGCACTGCTCTTTTATACTTTGCATATGCAATACTTCTGCCATCTGTATATGTGCATGTTGCTATCCCATCACATTTGTCACCTTGTCACCTCAGTGCATGATAATCATTACTTTTCATTATTTGTGTGTACAAGCATATGTAAAAAAATTCTATTTTGCCACACTTATCTTGTTTCTCCCCCCCCCCCCCCCCCCCCCCCCCAATCCTTCCAGTAATCACAAGTGAGTGTGGGCATTTGTTTGCTTGAAATGACATTTAAAAAATAAAAACCTTACAACTGAAGTGATGATTCTGATGTCCATTATGATGCTTGGTTGTGGATGTGCCCCCAGTACTATCGTTTATCATTACAAAAGACATATTAATGAATTGCTTTGACACATTCAGCCTTCCAAGTCCATCACAGTTTGGGTTCGAAAGTGGTAGAAGTATACACTCAGTCTTAGTAGAATTCAAGATGGCAATGCTTGATGCTCTTGCCAAGGATGAGTATATTGAGGCATATTTGTAGATCTTTCTAAGGTTTTTGACACTGTTGACCTTAAGGTTCTACTAAATTAGCTAGAATCATTAGAAATAAGGGGATTACACCCTGACCAGTTCTGATCATACCTAGCAGATAGGGTAGAAAGAGCAAAGATCTCTCTCTCTCTCTCTCTCTCTCTCTCTCTCTCTATATATATA
Organism: Schistocerca gregaria; assembly: GCF_023897955.1. Taxonomy (NCBI): domain Eukaryota; kingdom Metazoa; phylum Arthropoda; class Insecta; order Orthoptera; family Acrididae; genus Schistocerca; species Schistocerca gregaria. The sequence goes on along the minus strand of NC_064927.1, from coordinate 469,459,374 downwards.
TATATATATATATATATATATATATATATATATATATATATATATAAAAACAAAGATTCCAAGACTTACCAAGTGGGAAAGCGCCGGCAGACAGGCACATGAACAAAACACACAAACAAACAAACAGAATTACTAGCTTTCGCAACCGATGGTTGCTTCTTCAGGAAGGAGAGGGAAAGACGAAAGGATGTGGGTTTTAAGGGAGAGGGTAAGGAGTCATTCCAATCTTTCCGCTTCCGGGATTGAAAGGACTCCTTACCCTCTCCCTTAAAACCCACATCCTTGCGTCTTTCCCTCTCCTTCCTGAAGAAGCAACCATTGGTTGCGAAAGCTAGTAATTCTGTGTGTGTGTTTGTGTGTTTTGTTCATGTGCCTGTCTGCCGGCGCTTTCCCGCTTGGTAAGTCTTGAAATCTTTGTTTTTAATATATTTTTCCCATGTGGAAGTTTCTTTCTATTATATATATATATATATATATATGGTGAATATATTAATGTAGGAATTCCTCAGGGTAGCATATTGTTCATGATACACATCAATGACTTTCCTAATAGCCTTAATGATGGGGACAGAATCTTTTTTCTGATGACAGCAGTATCTGAGAAAACAAGAGAGCTCCTTGCAGAGAAAGCAAATGAAATCCTCCAGCCTTGCAATCGGCCAGTACGCAGCAAAGTGACACTGAACACAAAGAAAAAAGATGCCATAAATTTCAATTTGAAGAGCAAAAATTGTGCTATTAACTACAGATAGCACCGCCCACTCAGCTAGCCTCACGGTCTAATGTGCTGCTTCCCGAGCAGATTAATGGCGAGGTCCGGTGTGGCGGCCCGCTTCTGGATGGTTTTTAGGGTGGGTTTCCATCTGCCTCGGCCAATGCGAGCTGGTTCCCCTTATTCCACCTCAGTTACACTATGTCGGCGATTGCAGTGCAAACACTGTCTCCACGTACACGAGACCATAACTACTCTACCATGCAAACATTTGGGGTTACACCCATCTAAAAGGAGATGTTCCCTGCGGGGCCACTGTGGACCGAACTACACAATAACGCTGGGTTCAGTGTGGGGTGGCAGTGAGGTGGGTGGACTGCTGTGGCCTGTTGTAGGATTGTGAACCACAGAGGGCTATGTCAGGATGAATCCTCTCTGCCGTTTCTAGGTCCCCGGTTCACTACACAATATACAATACACAATGGATAACACCTGTACAGATTCTCAACTTAACTGCAACAGGTTAGCAGGCAGATGATAACAGTATGGAAAACCATACAATAATGTAGAAAAGGTAATACAGAACCTAATATTCTAGAAAATTAGAAATAGATAAAAGTATGACTGATGATGGCACAAAGGTGCTGAAACATGTTTAGACATTAAAAACAAACTTTTTCTGTATAATTGCTGGACTTCAATTCCCACAAGGATCAATTCTTAGTTACCTCTGATCCTCTTAAACAAATGGGTACCTTCCATCCCGGGACCTTAGTGACCTGCATCTCATTTGTAACCTTCCTCAGCCTGTGCTTCTTTCCTCCCTGAGGGAGGAACTTGTAATTACAAAAGCTAGGGAATAATTACATATCATATGATTATCGGCTGCTGTATAAAATATACTTCCCTATTATTCACAGAATGTGAATTTTGTACATCAGCTGCACTGGATACAGATGTATTACCCAATGTATGTGAATCACGTAATGTTGCGAGCTTAAAGGGAGACATACATGAACACTACGATAAAAGGAGTGGACAGTGACATATGGAGGTTTTGTTCAGGTCAGAAAGCATGCACGGATAGCCGAAGTGATTAATGCAACTACTCACGTTAAACGGGAACTCTAAGTTCGAGTCCTAGTCAATCGGGCAATACATCTACGGCTACTGCATCTGATGTCATGAAATTCACAATCAATGAATAATTTGAATAATAGGAAATAATAGTTTTATTTTTACATGTGTCTATAAGCAGCACTAGAATACATGAAAACAAACAAGCACGAGAGCTTCTGTGAAGTCTGGAAGGTAGGAGATGAGGTACTGGCAAAAGTAAAGCTGTGAAGATGAGTTGTGCTTGAGTATTCAGTCAGCAGAGCATTTGCCGCCCACAGAGGGCAAAGGCCCCTAGTTCAAATCTCAGTCTGGCACACAGCTTTAATCTGCCAAGGTGTTTCAAGCAAGCAAATAGATGAAAAACTCATTGTAGACATTTGGTTACTTCCAGTTTCTATTTTATGTATTCCGCATCATGCTAGATGTAGCTCTGATTCAACTGGTCTCATTTCAACAATGGATAAATTAGTGTTGTTTAGTTTTCTGCATTGATAATTTAGAAAGCAGTATCCAAATGTATGAAAGCTATGGTACCAGCAATTTGAAATATAAGCTGACTGGTAAACATTAAAAACCAGCCCAAAAAGTTTTTGATGGCAGTACAATGAAATGACTGAAATTTATGCAAAAGCTATTTTCCTAAATTGAATTCTCATAGTAAGTGGTAATATGAGGTTTAGAAGAAAAGGTGCAGTCAGTACCCATATTATCAACTTTTATTTTATATGGATACATGTATATAATATGTATTTATAAAAATCATTATAGCTAATAAAATAAAATTGAACAAAACTCCCACAATACTGTTTGTACAGTTTATTAACTACAGCAGTCATTTTAAAGAAAAATCACAAATACTGCTTCACACATGTTTTGCCCAGATCATTCAATATGTAACATTAAAGAGAAACCATTAGAACAGTTTCTTAAATGTGAGATTCAACGTTTTTGAAAGCAGAGAAAAAAATAAAAATAAAAAATAAAAATAAAACGAAACTGACACATGAATGATACATCCGTAATACTAGTCAGCCATTATTAAATAATAACAAGAGTAAAATAATATAGTGTTCATCAACATCATACTTTTCAAGGGTAATGAAGGGATAAGAAATGTTCATTTAAAACCACACTTTCTGTTTCTGTTCGAAGGAAAATACAACACGTTCATAAATTCTCAAAGCAATAAACAGAACTACTATGCTGAAATTAAGAAAATACATAGTCCTGGCAGTAATACCATGAGCACTGAACTGTTGTACAATCATAAACATCTGGTAATATATTTATACTCTTCTCTTTATTTTGTGCAACATGAAATAGTTTCAACATCCATTAACAATTATTTGGACAAGTTACCATTTGCAGCACTTAAGAAGAACATATGGAGTATGAAAATAGATTTACAATTGAGTCTCTTTTAGCATTAGCTTCATATTTATTCAAAGAAATCTGTCATGTTTTATTTCTTTGATATTGATGAAGCACGTTGTTATTGTATGAGAGTGATCACTCGCAACAATAGCTCAAAAATTATAAATGGAAAAGAAATTTTCTTTAATGAATCAGGACTGTTCTTGTGTGATAGTGTAATCATTTCAGCGTCAGTACAGAACAAGAAGTAACTACTGTTATTCAACTGAGACAACAGCTGGTCTGGTCTGGTCTGATAAATTATGTGAGTCATAGCTTCTTGGATAAAAACATCTTATAGTATCAATGGTCAGAAACACTTTGTGCATTTTATGCCCCTAGATGTGGAAGGTTTGAGCTCTCAACAAAACAGTTGTTTTAATGATTTATGTCACAGCAGTTTTTGGTAACAGCTAATTGTTTTCTGTGGACGTGCCCTATAATGCACTTTATCTTTAACTCTGTACTTGCATTGAGCTTTGGTTCTCCAGAAAGGCTACAAAATTATGTTCTGTTGTGAATTACCACTGGACTACTCCTTACAGAACATGTTTTATTGCCAGTCTGTCTCCTCTTACCCGCATGTGAATGACTGACATTTACGGTAAGGAAGGAAGGTAACAGTGTGACATCGTTATTGCAAGTACTGCATTATTTCTTTTGAGAAATGACTTTGTGATTAATGATAAAAGTGAAAAGTATAGAAACTGCATCATACAGAAGATAATACTTGGGTGTGTGCACTAATAACAGATTTCATTTGCATCTGACAGGATAGTGCTGCTGCAAAGTCACATTTCATCAACTGTGGTAGTTGAGTGTTTTGAAAGAACTTTAGTGAAACTTCCATTATGGATTGGAAATTCATACCCATTCCTATGTTTTCCAATTAACTGAATGGTGTAGAATATATTTTCTCTTATTTAAATAAAGCAATCCTTGTGATATGCAAACAGTAACTCACTATAGAAGATATCCCTATCTTGAAAGTGTTTGCATTGGTTGGTTTTCCATTTCCGTGGTGGGTATCTGTTATACCTCATTAGTGCTTTGGTTCTACACTTCTTTTATAAAAGCAGAAATCATTCATCAGTGCTGAACACAGTTTATAAAGTAATATTAATTCCTTTATATCAATAGTACACACTGTACAGTTGCAGTGTTAACATTCATTTACACTATTGAAGAGTAAATAAAAGAATTAAAATATACGACTCAGTATCTCTGAAGCAATTATAAGCCTCCAGATTGTCAAAAATTGAGAATTGATTATTTTATTGTATTTGACCAGATGTCACGAAGTGTTCAGGACAGTGATAGAGGATATGCAAACAATGCTCTTTGTGAGTTAAATGGTGACAATTAAATGTAAAAAACTGACAATCTCAAAATACATCCAAGTACATATGGAACAGTATGCTGACAAGTGTGTTTGCAGTGACTGTTCAGTTAGTGTAGAAACCTATGTTAATTTTTTGATATTTATTTCTCAGAAAAATATCACAACCTGTAATTTTTGTGTGTGATTCCCTTCAGAAAGTATATCCGTATTGCAATATGTTTTACTTTGGAATGTATCAGTTTCAACAAGTTATCTCTCACCAGGAGGGATAAACATAATAATTTATTTTTTCTTATTATTTGTTTCTTTTGATAGCTATAGTCCATAAACGTAAATTGATAAACACACACCATGAATTATTTTTAAATCACACATTTTTTGATCACGCTGAATTAATATAAATAGATTTGAGATGAATGCCATGATTGGTATTTTCAGCAGTGTACTTTCTCCTTTAAACTGCTATATATCTTTTCCATTTATGCATAAACAAGTAGCCAGGTTAGGAATGTATCCATTATAACTCTTGAATCTGATTCATAAACTGATCTGTATGAACTGCAATATTCACAGAACATATACTTATATAATGAAAAGATTTTAGTTTGGAGTTTCCCTTATCCAAAGCAAGAAGAGCTAAGAATACCTGTCAGTGCTATTATAAAATGTAGGTCAGTCAACTATTTTTGTGCACAAAAGCATATCTTATTACAACCTAAGAAACGAAGCACATTTTAAGATAACACTTTTTACTTTAAATAGTGCTTTTAACTGTTGTACTTTGTATTGAAACATTTTAAGATTCTTAAATACTGAAGATGGAAACATCTCTGTAGAATAAACTTTTTAAATTATATGCAAGAGTTACTATTAAGCTTCTCAGGGTGGTAAATAGGAAAAGATGCAGTGTTGTTTATTCACAAGTGTGACAAAGCAATACAGTATATGCAACAGTGGAAAAGATATACAGCAAATTTCAAACTGTGCTTATACTGCTTCATATTTTTGCAAACATGAGTGAAACTTAAAGCTTATTTGTTTATGGTATTGTCATTAGACAGTGTTCATGAAACTACACTATGTAGTCAAGCAATTAACATATATAGTTATTCAAGCCTACTTCTCTAATTATGGAATGTAACTAAACATGAAAAACCACAAAGGAAATACAATACCTCAAAAACTTATTTATTCTGTTTGGAATTACATCATAAAACTAAAATGTAAATCTGTTTTAAAATACTGAAGTAATATTTTATACAACTATACTATCACATCAAACAACCTCATTAACAATCCCCTCATATTAGTGTCTATGGCAATTTAATTTCCATGACATAATATTTTACAAATACATCATAAATTTCTTTTGCATAGCTGCCAGATTTAACAGTCATTATACAACTACTTACACTCATAAACAATGTTCTAGAAAGAAAGCTTTAATTTGTTTAAAGGGTATTTTGTTGGACATACTATCATTTTCATAGGAAACCAAATACATTATAATTTTTTATCAATCTGTATAATAATTTCATTTGTGTAACAAGTTTAAAAAACATTTTAAATCTTCGCAAGTAATGAACACAAATGCAGATCACAAGGCCTTACCTTCCTGCAGCATCTTTTTCAAACAGATTGTGAATTAGCATGTTCTAATCTCTCATAACTTCCAATGTGTGTTTAATATGCATGGCTGTAGAATGCTAGTACTAGTATTCAGAGTTGTAGAAATTCTGCAGCAAAGCTTCTATAAATTCATTAAAGAGCAAACCCACTATCCTTGTAAAAAGGATTAATAAAGTGAGTGCTGTAAGACTGTATAATTTCATAATGTACATTCACTGAGATTCTAAAATATTTTGAGGTGAATTAAAGCTTAAATTAACAAAAAGTAACAGTCTTTACATCAACATTGGAAAATCTGCCATTGAAGTAATACAAGTAATTATCCACAAAAAAAACCATTGGGCATCAATAGTAATGGGGAGGGGGGGGGGGGAGGGGGAGGGAGGGGGGAGATTATATTGGGTTGAGGGTGGGGATCAACAATAGAAGTTTACATTCTCAGTATTCTTCTTCTCATTCTGCTCCAAAAGCTCAATTTTTTTTGTTTGTACACATAGAAGCAGACCTCTGTGAAGTTAGTCACTGGCTCCTACCATAAAAGAGGTCATGACAGAGAAACAGTCCACTGAAAAATTGAGAAAGAAAGATGCTACAAAGGAAAGATTTGTATATCACAGAAAGTAGGGCCTTTGTGTTCATAACTGATCAACACAGCAGTTTCACTGATTGCTTAAATCTGCAATTTTGTTGATGCTCATTATTAACTGTGACATATGATTCATGTCATCTGATCAAAAACCAGAGCATAAATTAGCAAGAAATGACAGTGCATAGGATATTTTGGTGTCATAATTTAAATAGTAGCGGTGAAAACAACAGTAAAGACAGGTAGATGATTAAAAATCTACATGGGTTCCAAATCATAGAAAAGTACTTGTAAAGAGAAACAGTGTTTCATGAGAAGAAAAACTTGCAGTATTACAACAGCACAAAATAGTTTTCCAGTACAGTGCTCTTTCACATAAGAAACAAACATTTGCTAGACCAGCAGTATTAGTGATAAGGAATGTACGTACGGTCCATTTTAAAAAACATATAATATATAAAAGATAGATTGATTTTACAATAATATATAAGTACTTTTTGAAACAATAAATGTTTCTGGAGATGCATACAATATTTACACAAACTGTTGAAGCACTGTTAAAACTTATTTATACAAACACACACACACAAACAACTAAGATCTTTATGGAGAACACCATCTTCTTCCATCACATCACTAAAATTATGTACTTTCAGAATGTACCACTGAGCCAACTCATTACAGGCAATGTCTGAATGCGGAATGTGCTGTGACTGTTATTGGATGCAAGTCCTTGAAACATCTATTATTCCTGAGTTCATAAATGAGATTCGTGCACATTGTACATTACACAGTCACACTGTCAAACCATGACATCAGTTTTTTAAACAGCACAACACTAATTTCTCTTTCGGCCTGTAAATCCTGCACTAATTCAATACACGGAGCAAGAGTTCCAGTCCATATATGACTCATTTCTTCATGAGGGATAAAATTTCAGAAGTAATCCCTGTTTCTTAAGACAAAACAAAAGTCATTCCAATGAAAGACACTGCTTAATAAGGTTCAACATTTACCTGAACACAACTTGAATTCAGAATCATTTTAAGCCTATTTCGAGAGCTCTGCCTCTTCCATACCACTTGCAGAAGACAAGTCTAATGATTATTTGGTTCACAGACTTTTACACAGATTCCTTGGATGCAGATGTATGTACAGAGTCTTCACTTACTGGATTATCCTTTGACTGAGTTTCGTACATATATCTGTCCAACAGAACATTTAAACAGATCTGTTTATCTTCACTTGTCTACAGCCTACAGCTTTATGACACTTTGCAAGCTGGTATTGCTGCTACAATAAATCCAATGAAGAGAATTTTGATTTGATTAATTAGTTTTTCTTACATTATAATCCTACTTTTGTTATAAAGAAATTTGAGGTTTATATGGCTGGAGAAACTCTAAAATTAGTGCAGGCTATTCATTCTTCCTAAAATCTTGAGGACACTCAACAGCATCAGCATTACACAGGTGTGTCTTTGTCGTCCTTGATAGGCTCCTTCTTGTTTCCATTAATGTATTCTGAGCTGGCATTGTGATTGGCAGACGGGTTGTCAGCCCCTGCACCCACTCCCGCTCCTTCCTTATGCTGGCCTTCAGGGTCGATGTGCGCTTCGCTGTCTGTGTGGCTGCCGGCTGCGCCCTTCGGTCCCCCTGCTGCCAGACAAACGAGAACCATTTCGGTGAAGGCAAGTGGCTCATACTTTCAGCAAAATTCTGATAGTCAATCATTACGGTAAGTTCACAGAGAGTTTATAAAAATACTGATCCCTTTATTAGCTAGAGAATTTTTTCATAAGGTTTCAGATTTTGTTTAGGAACACAAGAATACATATTTGTACTTTCATTCGTAACAATCAGTAGGGATTTCTTAGCCATAAGAATTGTTGTATTTGGTGGATACAAAATCAAATACATGAAACAAGGGTCAGGAATTCCAACTGTGTAATCCTTATTTACAAGCAGAGACAAAACTGAAGATTTGTTCAAAGGAGTAGCCCCTTACTCAACAGGTGTTGAGTTCTCTAATCTGCTTTCTCAGATTTCAAGAAATTGAAGCATCTGATTTGTATAAATGTAATGATTTAATGTATGCTACAAAAGTTATGGAAAAATTTAATCTGAGAATGATGTCAATGTACACAATACCTGACACATCATCAGGCTTTATTTGCCGTCTTAGAGATTCTCTCTCATTCATAATAACCACAAGTAGTTAGGCATTATATTTTTCAAGTTTTCCACCTTTTCTCAGTTAGTACAAGCAACTACATAGAACAGATTACTAAACACACAGCTAAACTGAAATAAATTCTGTTTAACTAAACAATATACAGGAAGTGTTCATTATAATTTTTTTAGTGTAACTGATATGAAATGTCCTTGTAATCACTGCACTTTGCTTTAAGTATTATTGTAAGTGATTACTATATGAAATTGATTGATTCAGGACAGTGTTGCTGTCGTGTAATTGTAGGAGGACACAAGATGACTTACACAGGATTTCTCTTTCATGTGACGAATAGTGCTCTAAAAGTAGAAAAATGTGTTACAATACAGATGAGTATGATAACAACTCTTTCATGCTCAAAGACAGTATTGGTGTTGTTCTGCTTGACACAGTCACAATGACTGAACAGCTAGATCTACCACTGCAAAGAGATATGAAATGGAACAAGCACGTAAGGCTGGTAGAGGGGACACACATCGTACACTTTGGTTTATTGGGAGAATTTTGGGGACGTGTAGTTCATCTATAAAGGATATTGCATTTAGACCACTGGTGTGACCCATTCTTGAGAACTGCTTGAGTCTTTCAGATCCCCACCAGCTCAAATTCATGGAAGTCATTGAAGCAGTTCAGAGGTGTGATGCTAGATTTGTCACCAGCAGGTTCAATCAACACATGTATTTTGGAGATGCTTCATGAACACAAGTGGTTATTCCTCGAGGAAAATTGACAAAACACTATAGAGAAAAGTCAGAGGACCCGCATTTGCAGCTGACTGCAGAGCAGTTCTCCTGCTACCAACATAAATTTCACGTACGGACCATGAAGACAAGATAGGAGAAATTATGGTTCATATGGAAGCATACAGAAAGTCATTTTTGTCACCTGATTTGTTAATGGAAGACTAGTAGTGGTACAAGGTATCCTCCTACATAACCATATGGTGGCTTGTGAAGCATGTATGTAGGTAAAGAAGTGCTGCTTAAAGTGACTATTGTATTAGAACTAAAAGAAGTAAAGATAGAACTTCACAGCAATGTACAACGAACATCTAATGGTCACATCTTCAGCACAGTAGTGTCACGACATTCAGTTCATGACTCCTAGAACTTAGATATCCCCAACTTGCACCAGTGGTTTAGACTTCTGCAGAAGGGTATTTACTCTCCAGTAAACACAGGATGTTCCAAATCCTTAGGGTCAACATTAAGCAGAAGCAGAGAACCCTGCACCAAGTTACTTGAGATAAAGAACCAATAACAGGGATTATTTCAGCCTTGAATGAGGTATTGAATGAACAATACATGTAATACACATTTGTAAAATGTTTACGTTTCAGCATTGACACTGATAGTACTGTACTGAAGAACAATACATAATCATCAGAGATGTGTCTACGGGGTGACATGAAGTCACTTGTATATGAAGAGGAAATGGTTGATTGGGTCCTAGCTTTTTGCCTCATTGCACATCAGACATAAGGAACATTTGAGAGAGTGTATCAAAATTTTATGTTTTATTAGAAGGCATGCATTGAGAATGGAAATCATCACTTTGAACAGTTTGTTTGAGTTTAGGTAGCTGTCACAGGGACTTAAGTTGTTTATTTAATAATTATTAACTATTTATTCTGACCACTATTTAGGATTCTGTTCCATTTGTATAAATTTGATCCTGAAGGCTTGGGACAACTGGTACATAGCTTCTCTCAGCCACTAACACCTAGGCTAAGGTAAGGCTTGGTTTTCCCATTTTGTCTGCATATCTATGATATGCCCAGAATGAGACTTTCACTCTGCAGCAGAGTGTGTGCTAATATGAAACTTCCTGGCAGATTAAAACTGTGTGAAGCGACCGAGACTCGAACTTGGGAGCTTTGCATTTTGGAGGCAAGTAGAGCTTGCCCGCGAAAGGCAAAGGTCCCGAGTTTGAGTCTCGGTCGCTTCACACAGTTTTAATCTGTCAGGAAGTATCATATCTATGATATGCTTTTCTCTTCTCATACTCTTTTTTTTATATATATCTCCATCGGTAACATAATCCCCTGATAGTGCTTTTCAACTATTTTTATCATATTATCTGTGGTCGTAGTCATAGTCATAGTCATAAATATTAAGAAAGATGTAACAGTTGCTTAATAAATTTCTGCAATATGTGAGCTGAGTATACAATTCAGACATACATGAAGGGGTTTCTTTTTTTAAAAAAAAAAAGTCGCCATGAGTTGCAAATTTACCGTATACCATGTAATTTAATGGAAATTATTTGATTAATCATCTTTTGCAACACATTTTTGTTTTTATTTGTTCATATATGTTTCACTAGAAAGTTCCAAATATCATCAATAGATTTTCTTTTTGTCATTGAGCTTTATTCTTATGTGGAAGAGGTTCACTCTGTTTCAAAATATAATGTCTTTGATTTGTTTCCACAAATTTTGTGGATATTCTTTAGAAGAAACAAAACTGAAAACTGCAGTTCTATCCAAGCTACACTGAGCTTCATAGCTGTCATGAACTATATGATGCTGACAATTCTTTCGATTTACTGTTTTCAGAGCCACAAACATTTTAAAAAGTTTCAAAAACAAGTAGCAGTTCAATTTGGTATTACATCAGATCAACCCTTTAAACAGTAAGTGAGTGAAGAGTTTTTTTTTTAGTATAAAATTAAATTAATATTGAACCATACAGTAAACTTGAACTGCTGAAGATAAGTTTTCATGGAAGTCTGTTATGACATTCTACTTATACCATAAATAAAAATAAGGCTTGTAAATGACAGCCAAGTGCATGAATCTACAGGATGATCCATTTGAGATGCCAGGAAGTATAACATCAATTTTCTATACTTTACATGAAAACAATGGGAGTTTACAATGAGTGATCATATTCTGGGAGGCAAGCCAACAGAACGTAGCTCACAAAGCAAACACCGGATGTCAGAAACACATTATATAGAGGCAGCACAACTTGGCATGTTCAGTTTGTGTCAGCCATAAAGTGAATGTGTGGTGCAAAGTGACTCGTGAGAATGTCTTTGGCACATTCTTTTTTGTAGAGGAGACTGCTTGTGCCATCAGTTAACTTAAAATGATTGTGTGGTATGAGTTCCCTCAATTATAGTAAGGAGGGATATGGACACTATTACCTTTCAACAGGATGGCACTCTTCCACACTGGGCTCTCATACTCCAGTATTTGATGATCACTGGAGCAGTGATGTTGGACCTATCCCATGGCCTCCTAGTAACCCCAAACTAACACCTACAGAGTTTTAGTGTGGGGCCTTGTCAGTTCAACAGTGTACGCACAAAGATTTCAGACAGAAACTCCAGACTCTCCTTCATGTTTTTTGTATACAGTGTTTCACTTTCCTGACATCTCAAACAAATCACCTCTGCATATATTTAATGTATTTACCTCAGCTCGAAATGAAAGATAAATATGGAGTTTTTTCAGAGAAGCTGTAGTTTGATGTGAGCATTGCATACAAAAGCTGTTTTCTGTCATGCCATTACATTAGTTATATTTACTAAGTGCCATACATTCTGTTAGTCTTTCAGATAGAATCTTAGGAAAATCACATCACAGCATTGATTTAGTAGTTTACATTTTACAAAACAACTATAATTTACTAGCTGATTGTAGCGACAATGTTGATAAAAACTCTTTCAAAGGTAGATAATAATTTTGTGATTAGTGTCATGGCTAGACAAGATTGTTCGACTTCATACACCATTATGGAAACCTATAAATCAAGTTGCCCTTTAGTCCTTCACTACTCTGCAGAACCACTCATCACTGTGACAGGAATTGAGTGAGACCACTGGCATTGTAGTTGCATTACTCAGATGCAGATACTAATGACTCTGAAAACATAGCTTTATTGTTGATCAATGCCTGGAACACTGTTAGGTAACAGAAAACAACACTTACACTAACTTTCAAGCACACATGGCCACACAGACTCCTAAATACTCTGTGTTGTGGCCACAGACTCAAGAGTTTTGCTATGGCCACATGGTTGCGCATTTGGTTGTCTGTTGTGTTATGTGTGTGAATGTGTGATAGTGCTAGAAAAAGAGATAGTGTTTGAAAGCTAGTGTGAATGCTGTTTACGGTTACGTGTTTCTGTGTTCCAAGCATTGATCCATTATAAGTGAATGGTTACCTGTCCCTTATGGAATTTCCATTATTCTTAACTTTATTGATACTGTATCGAGAAGACAGAGGTGAAATATGAATCTGTCACTGTTTGGATTCAGATGAAAAGAAAGAAGAAAGCCTTAACATCAGCAAATAGAAGTTCTGCTTGCCTGTACCTATGCAAGAACAGTTCAGTTCACTTACACATTAATACAGTGTCTCTTTTTATGACATTTCACATATTCTTCCTGTTTGCAGTATCATTCGTGTACTACAAAGCTCTGCAAGGCACTGACATGACCCATTGCTATTCAACTCGCCTGCACTGGGGCCAGGCAGTGTGGGTACAGCTGCCAGGTATCAGCTCGATCAAACATCATAGTACAGCACCACACCATGATCTGCCCTCACTGCTGATGATCAGCGCCACCATGGCTCGCCAACAAACAGCATGACACCCTATAACCCTGGAGTGGAGAGCAGTCTCTCTCTCTCTCTCTCTCTCTCTCTCTCTCTCTCTCTCTCTCTCTCTGCTGTCAGGAACTGATTGTGAATTGCATTGTGTACACTGCTTAGAATGTACTCTGCAACTTGTGTAGAATCCCAGGTTCATGTTCTCATTAAAATGCTTAGCACTTTGTGTGCATTCATACTAGAGTGTCAAGTTACTACACAATTGGTGACAATGGTGTTTAGATTCCATGCATGTTCCTTGCCTATCAGATGATGACAACCAGTGGATTCTTGTAGGTGGTGCTTCAAAGCTTATTTCAACAGCAACTGGAGAGCCAGCAGCAGCAGAAACTCACAATCATGTACAACAGGGTGTTGATGGGCCAAACCATAACAGCTCCCAGCACAATCAGGTCCTTTCCCTGCCTATGACAAGTCTGCGGTTACAGCAACACTTTGTCGCAGCTGAGGCAATGGATGCCTGTACCATTGAGGCTCTTTCTGTGTCATGGATGATACCACACTTGTATCACTTGTCATGCAATTTGGCTCTTCTTCAAGAACCCACTTCCCTTTTGTCAAATTACTTGTGTCACTTTTTGTCATTGGCCTGCTCATTTTATTTCCTTGAGGGTGAAGTTCTATGAGTGTAGGAAGCAACCTCACCAGCAGTTGAGTTAAGGATCTCAGTTGGAAGTGTTGTTTTGTTACCAAAGAGTCTTACAGTGATATTATCACCAGTGAGGCTATTATTAGGTCAGCCCCCAACAAAGAGGTCTGCCAGTGGGTGCCTCAACATGAAGACCCCACATTGGAAGAAGTCTTTTCTACTGCTCAGTCATTTGAAGTTTCTCATATGGCAGCTAGCACTCAAGTTCTGGCACGTACTCTGAGGCAGAAATTACGATGGTGCAGCACGCCTGTAAGCACAAACACGTCCATGGTGGTCTGCTTCCTGCAAGCCCCTTCCTTCTTTCCCCACTTGTTTTGCGCAACAAGACCGGCCTGACTACCCCAATTGTTGGTTTTTCTGCCATAACTATTAGAAGAAGGGACACACTGCAGCAGTGTGCAACATTCTGTTCACTCACACTGCACGCTTCGAGCTCCAACCTGTGAACATCATTGTTGTTAGCCCTGTATTTGACACCCTTGCAGCACCATGCAATAATCTGTTTACCAATATGCATATTAATGGGCAACCACTTCAGTTGCAAGTCAATGCTGGTGCTGTGGCATCTCTCATTAATTCTCACACATATAAGCACCTGGATGCCCCACTGCTGTTACCCACTTTGTGTCATCCTGTAAGCTAGCACAGGCAACAGCTCCCCACACTGGGCCAATTTATGGCAGATATGGTATACAAGACTGTGGTCCATCCATTAGCCTTTCTTGTGGTGAACAGTGCTTCCATGGAAAATCTGTTTGGCTTGAATGGTTTCAGAGCCTTTGGGTTTAGAAACACTATGAACTACACAAGAAGACTTTTCTTTCCATAGACTTGGCAAGACCATGGATTTCACCACTCGTATCACTCTTAAACAAATGGTGCAGCCCCACTTTTATTAGGCAAGGCCTGTGCCATCACTGTTTTGTGACCAAGTAAAGCAAAAACTAGACAGGTTGGTGGCTTTGGATGCGATTAAATGTATTCAGTGAAGCCAAAGGGCTATGCTACTAGTGATCATCAAGAAACCGTCTGGTAAGCTCTGTATCTGTGGCAGTTTTAAAAAGACAGTTAATGTGCAGGCAGTGATTGACACTTACCCCATCCCACATCTGGATGAATTGGTAGGAAACTGACAGGGGGCCAGTATTTTTCAAAAGTGGGTATTTCAGAGACATATCTACAGCTGCCATTTCATGAGGCTCAGCAGATACTAGTGGTCAATATCCACTACAGAGTGACACAAACAAAAGGTTGGTTTTTTTGTGTAGCAAGTGCTCCTGCCTGTTTTCAACACTTCTTGGAGCAACTCACACAGCAATTTCCTTTTTATGAGCAATCAGATGATACTGTGATCATTGGACCCTTCAATGAGGAACATCTCTGGATCCTTTAACTTCTTTTTCATGCCTTACAGGATGTGGTCTCAAGTGCAATCAGGATAAATCACAATTCTTTCATGGAGCTTCAGGCTTTTCAGGGTAAAATTGCTTATTATCATAAATTCATCCCATAAATTGCTATCATGGTGTATCCTCTACATCAGTTACTGAAAAAGGGTGCGTCTTTTGTCTAGACAGCTGTGTGTCACCAGACATTCATAACAAAGAACAGTCTTTTTTTGTCCCTTAGCCTATACACGTTTCCGCCAGGTAAACAGTCCAGCTTTGCTTCTGATGCATTCTAGTTCAGGCTTGGTGCTGTTCTGGCTCATCATAATTCAAACAGTTTGCAGGAGGTGATAGCATTTACCTCTAAGATGCTACATGTGATGCAGAAGATTATTTTTTTGCGAAATTTCACTTTGTCACAGACCACAAGCTGCGTATCTCTCTCTTTAGCCCTTCTGTGCACCTGCTGGACAAGATGGCCAACATGTTGCAGTTCAGTTCTACCTAATAGCTAAGCACTCCAATGCAGATGCCCTTTCATGTCTTATATTAAGTCCTGACCCTTCTTTGATCAGGAGGAA
The DNA here is from genome assembly GCF_023897955.1 of Schistocerca gregaria. NCBI lineage: Eukaryota > Metazoa > Arthropoda > Insecta > Orthoptera > Acrididae > Schistocerca > Schistocerca gregaria. Next base: position 469,443,099 of record NC_064927.1, on the reverse strand, counting down.
ATCCTTTTTTTTATCTCAACAAGGAAGCTCAGCAGCCAGTGAATGGTTTCACTATTATGAGCTCACATATTGCTGATGCTGTCCACGCAGATCCTGTTCTATGCCAGATGTAGCAGCATAATTATTTATGCTGGGCCACAGATGGTGATTTCTGCATCCATTTTGTTGTGACATCCTTCACCTCTTAAATCATAGGCACTGAGGAGCATTGTAAATGAAGATTCTCACTCACTACCACATCTACTGGTTATTTGCTGACCAACAAATTAAACACTTTATCACTGTGTGTTCTAAGTGTACAAGACACCAGGCCCTTTCACAGCAATGCTATTCACCAAAACAGGAACCTGCGCAGACATGGGAACACGTGGGATTTTGCGAACCACTTCATGGACTCATTTTGGCTGACTATCATTGGTGCATACTCCGATTTCCCATAAATTGTGAACTGCTTCTCGACAGTAGAGACTGCTGTTTGTGCCTTTACTTGAATCTTTCCCACTGAAGATATTTCCCACCCTATGGTGATGAAGATGTGCAGCATGGGATTCATCCTGTTTCATCCGCAGACCAATAGGAAGATGGAATTTCCCATATAGACCTTTAAAATGCAGATGGAGAGCACCCTGGTAGAAGAGGTGCTCATGCTTTTTCTTAGGTTTTTTTTTTTTTTTTTGTATGTAGGTCCACACCTAATGATGAGAAGAGTCTGGCCAAGTTGCTGCATGGTTGCAGCCACACACATTGCAGAACATCTTCCTGATCTCTCCTTGCCTGCCTCCTGTTCTGCCATCATCATGCTACATTCCCGGGTCCTCTGTCTGGGCTTGCACCCTCAGTCTTTGCAAGCACTGAATGTGAGTATCCATCAACTGGCAACAGCATCAATATGTCTAAGCTACAGAGAGTGACAGACCAGTGGCCCACCTTCGGCAATCAGTTATGCCTTTTGGTGGGGGACCCACTCCTCCCACCTCCTAGTGCACCTCCTTCACTGTTCTAGTTGTCAGATCCTGGTCTTCTATCCTCTCCTTCACCTCTCAAGGAACCTCCTTCCTCTCTGGTCCAGCTTCCTGTGCTGTGGGCTCCTTTGCCCTCAGCTTCCTCATTCTTTTTTTCTCAGCCCTCTGAAGGATCATCCAGGGCCATTGGCAGAATAGGTACTTCCATGGGGCCAGCCACCATGTGGAACACCAGAGGCACCCCAACACATTCCTGCTCCCACCCAGCAGTGGCCAGGCACCTACATGACCTTTGCTAGAGCATCAGAGCCCCGGTGTCCGTCACTGTGAAACACAGCGGGCCAGAGTCATCAACATTGGGGCCAATCCCAGCCCAACTCTCCAGTTATCACCAACAGACAGCTTATGCCTGCACTCTTGGTGGACTCAGATGTCCAGGTCACGGGTATTGCCTTTGTACATAACTCACCACAGACACGGTGTGGGAGAGGGATTCTAGGTTCACACTGATTCACTATTGCCCCTCCTAATGGGACAGGTTTGTATTACCACTCATCACATACTGGCACCACCATCACTGCTACCACAACATTCTGTGATACACCGACAAAGGTATTGCTGTTCAACTCACACGCACCAGCACCAGGCAGTACAGGGCTGGCCGCCAGGTGGTGACTTGATGAAACATCAGAAAATAGCACTGCATTGCGCCTGTGGGCCCCACTGACTGCCAGTGCCACCCCATTCAATGATAAACAAACTAATGACATATAACCCCAGACCTCAGCACTCTCTTTCTCATGAACTAATGGTTAATTGTGTTATGTACACTGCCTTGACTGTACTCTTAAACCTTTGTGGAATCTCAGATTTGTGTTCTCACTAAAACGGTTAGTACTTTGCATGCTTTCATACTTGTGTGTGGAGTTACTTACAGAATCAGTAACCATGATATCAGCAATCATGGAGCATGGTAAAGACTGTTGTCATTAAAAAATTATCTTTACCTGCATTTTATTAGCTTCAAAGTAAAGATAAGCATAGCAGCCATTTTTGAAGCTTAATTTTGTCATACTAAGCTGATTTATACTGTTGCCATTTAGTATAAAATACCATTATGCTGTAGGCACCAGAAAATGAAATGCTATACTGTTCCTTACACAGTATTTTTATAATTTTAATTTCCAAACTGCATCCGCTGCCTTAATTTCAGTGAAAAACAGATGATACTGGCAAGTTCTTAGAATTGATTCAAAATTTCATATTTGATGGCTCAAATAATTGTCTTTGTTCTTTCAGAAACCAAAACAAACAATCCTTTGTAATTTGGGGATACTTCCACAGCATCATTATGCTCTCAAATGTTATGCAGTTTGTCTGATAATAACCTTTTAGTGTTAAAATTTTTTTAGGTCACTTGTAATGCCTAAAAGGATACTCAGACCTGGAATTAAGCATCACCTGAGAAGTTTCAGTGCAAGTTTCTATTTCATTTAGGAAAATACTTATTCCTTTCTTGAAGGTAAAAGGAACTCAGCCACTGCACTTTCATTGTTTTCCACCATGATTTATATCCAAATAATGAAGGGATTACTCGAAATGACTATTGTCGATGCTATGAGGTTGCAGACAATTTACTAGCAGTCTACTTATGCTAAATTCCCCCTCTTCCCTCATTAGTAACAAAATGCCCCTTTACGTATGATGCAATTTGTTAAGGATAGGTTGCCTTCTACAGAACTGAGCAAATACATATAGTCCATAAACCCAATATCCTATAATTAATCAGAAATAAATACATCCAAAGTGTCCTCTTAGGCTTCAAGTATCTGCATTTGACATTGGAATTTTAAGGATTGCCTCTACATTATGAAAGAATTTTACCATCTTAGGACATAAAAACAGTGGTCGTTCTCAAGTACGAAGTATCATTTTATCCATCTAAATCAAGTGAAAAGTTGACAAAAAGTGAGGTCATTCAATGGTTAGAGAATTAGACTTGCATTTGAGAAGGGTGAGACTCAATTATCAATTTAGCTATCAAGGTTTTGGCTTTCTGTGGTTCTTTTATCAATAAAGGCAAATACCAAGATGGTTCTTTTCAAAAGTACATGACTGGCTTAATTCCTTACCCTTGTCTATGATGAGCTTATGCTCCATCTCTAATAATCATGTTGTCAGAAGGATGTTGAACCCTAATTTTCGTTCTTTCCTTTAAAAAATGTGACAGTATTTTTCTTCTGTAATAATAATACAATAAGTTGCTACTGTACAAATTCTTTCAACCCAATCCCTAAATGATGGGAAAAGAATCTTGTTGCATTAACAAGTAACTCAGTACAAATGAATTGTACTCATTTTGTGGTTCTCAAAGAATGGTTGAAATTTATATGGCAGGCTTGTACCACAGTTTCAGTTTCCTGCCAGGATACATAATTTTCTGCATATGCATAGAAACTACAACCATGTAAAAAAATTGTAGATCGGAACAAACACATCTACTTATGTTCTCATTTTGAAGTCTACTTCACCTCACGAATGATGTAGTATTGGCAAAAATGCTAAACTTTACTTTTCTGGTTTAAATTATACTGCTTCTGAATTCTAATTGTTCTCTTGAACATTTAACTGCTAGGTGCATAGTAGGATTAATAAGTGCACGTTTTATGATACAAGACAATATTAAACCTGGTACTGTCTAGATCCTAGGACAGGCATATGTGTCACTGTTCTGATAGTGTTATGAAAGTACTACATGAGCAGTCCTACACTAAACCATTTTCTCCATCAGGTGATACATCCAAAAAAGGTACTCACTGTGACAGTTAAAGCTAACTTTTCACACAGTTGGACATTTTTTCCAAGAGCCAGTTAATGATATTTTTATTATGTCACTATAGTAGGGGATTTGCTAAATCACTTACAATAATACATTTTCAGAGCTCTAAGTCAGTTAATATTCTCTTAGCATTGCAACCACAGATCTCCCTTTAGTCTCTACAGAGAAAGTATACTACAACAATCAAATTATGCTACATATTCATTCAAAAATAGTAAATTACAAACATGCTTTTCAGAAGCAATGACAAGCAATAATTACTTCCCAAGCAATATTATGAACATTTCATTCATTTCTGAAGTAATTTAGAGGTACTTTTAATTGCATAAAAGAACTATTTAATTTTTATTTTTTATGTAATTAACTGAGCACTTGCCTTCAACAGATATTAGTTCCTGTTTGTCTTTTTACAGTTCAGTCTTAAAGCAAAGTAAGTACAAAAGTGACAAAGAAACTAAAAACAAAAGCAGCACCATACAGAGGAGAACACTGACTCATACATATGTCACAAGTTCCTTACCTTACATAGACTATGGAAAAATACTTTCAAGTTTCAATACATGAAAAATATTCAAGATATGTGCCACAAAAGTATTTAATAATATTAAAATATTTTTGTACAATTATTACATCCTTCACCATTGGTATGGGGCATATTTTGTGACTGCCAGACCACCACCAAAGAGCACATGTCACTAGAAGCCATTCTCAACACTCACATCATTCCATTCATTCTTCTGTTTAAGTAGAATACCAAAAGTGAACAATTTTCCATGAAATCAAAGCAATGTATGCTGGCCATACTATTAAATAGTTTGGTGTACAAACTTTCCGATTTGTTCACTTAGCAGATTTGTAAAGTTTACATGATAAGCTGATACAGAAATTTTTACTGACATGAATAAATAATAAATATAGTATAATTTAGCAGATATCAAAAGAGGATGTCCAAAGTGTGAATAAAACTGTGGACATTAGATGGAATAAATCATAATGCTGTTTATATTCTATATGATAACTGAAAATCCTGAAGAGAATGTTAATAATGAAGACATGATGAAAGACATCCACTCACCATGTAACAAATGAGAAAAACACCAAATGAAAGTCTGGATTGGCAATTATTGTAATTACATTTTATTAATGTTGATGCAATTGTTTGGCGTAGCTGAGTAATTACATTTCTGCAGAGAGAGGGAGGGGATAGTAAACATCAGTGCAAAGTAAGCCCCCTTACAGATGCAGTGCATTCTGCTTGCACAGTGTGTCCGACATTGTAATTGAATACTTGGCATTCAGCAGCAAAATAATTCAATGGAACTACACACTGCACCTACCATTCCATTAATAGTACTCTTCCATAGATCTGGGTCTTAGTAACCTTAGTCCAAGACCTGAAACTTTGGAATAACAGTGTAGTTTTTGATTATTAGTGATTGGAAGAGAATTTAATAAGGCAGCATAATTCTGATGAAAATGAAAAGCCAGTAAGGGGTCAGAAGAAGAGAAATGAAATACGTGATGATCATAATGAATTATAGGATTAATGAGAAGATGCAGGAGAGTGGTGTGGGTAACAAGAACTGAGACGGTATTGACCATGATCTAATGTGTTAATTTTTATTATATGGCATATATTGTAGTATGGTTGTTGGTTCAGGTTTTTTGAATTGAGAAATTTGCGTCACAATTTTCATGATATTGCACATTACAATCAAATTTGTGGACAGGAATTAATGATAAATTTGAGAAAATTCATCAATGATTGCAAGGCAGCCTTCCTCTTTTTTTAGCATTATACTCGTACAATGCTAAAATACAGTGTTGATTGACTTAACAGTAGAAATGTCTTAAGTCAGGTTTATTTTCTAGATACCTATATTTATGCATCTTGCAAAGTCCTACATACGTCAATGAGGAGTAGTCAATAAAAACCTAGTCTGTGATAACATTCAACAACTATTTGTAAATATAAAAATCAATGTATTATGTTATCAGTCTCAAGGGACATTAAGTATGTTCCTTCTTGCACTTTGGGTCAATCCACACCAAGTGATCCAGCACTGGTTGCTTGACCATCTCAGAAAAATTTTATATTTGTTGGGTGAATTCCCCAATGTTTATAAGCCACAAAAATATTTTTTTAAAAAAATTCATTGTTTATTATTTTGAAATGGCATTCATATTTGTTCCAGGCTGCATGAGTATTTTCGTATTTGCAAGCATCTACATTTTTTACAATTATTCAGTAATGGATTGCCCTAAGCCTTTCAGATAAAATGCATTTAGTTCAATACACTCTGGGCTAGAAATTAACATCATTATCACTTAGCTGAATGTACTCTTTAATATATTTTTAATAGTTCGAAGTTATCAGCCACAAATTAAAGAAACTCAATGTTTGAACAGTAGTTTTCCAAAGAAAGATTAATTTCTAGATTAATTTCTCAGTTTTAATATTTTTTCTGCTATTATGCTGTATAGTATAGTTACTTTTTATACAGTATTAATGCTGAGCAGCTTACACTTTAAAAAATACAGTATTTTAAAACATGGAATTTTTTAAATTTTTTCTTTTTGTGGCCTGCGATATCTTTGTTGGGGGACCAGATAAAAGTCTGAAAATTTCACAGTTAGTAGACCTTTATGATATCAAACTTGAGTATAAATTTCAACTTTGAGATTCAATTGGTTGTTATGGAAAAAGAGATACAAACACGAGCCAAAAATATGTTTTTCTAACATCTGCACTATCTGGTAGGCTAATCAAATAAAGTATACCAATTGCGTAATGTAATACACCACATAATACTAGCTAATGATTATTTGTCGAAACAATGCTGTGGTAATTGTTTCAGCAGGCTAACAATTGCATCTGAAAGCCTATACAACTCTGATTGTTGTCTTCCCCCTTACACCAACAATTGTCTAGTCACACTTATTTAGCTAGAAGTTCTTGAAGTGTGAAGTTGAAAAATGGTGTCTCAGTGTTGTGTTGGTGTTATTAATAATGAAGCATGTCATAAAAGTGTGTATGGAGTGTATCCTAAAGACATCATTTTAATCGAAGATTACAGTGAAGAAGAAGAAGTGTTACTTTACTTACGAGTCGGCCCAGAGGCCAAATAAACATGCGAGTACCATGAAATGAAATACTTAAAAAAATTTCATCAGTTTTTTGGTCAGTCTTGCATGGACCCTTTCGAGAAACATACGAAACCTTAACAAAAGGTCTGCGAGAAATAACATTTGATCATTATTCTAAAAATAAAAGCCCTTTTGCCAATCTCATACCAGGAAAATCATTGTGTCCAACATGTTATTCTCAGATATTTGTAATTCACAAAATAAAGGATAGTGAAACCTCAAATACAGAATTTTGTGACTTATCAGCAACCATTAAAATGTAGATACAGCTTGCGAAATCCTGGCTATATCACCTACTAGTAAAATTAGAAAACTAAGTCAAGATAAAAGACCAAGTGCCTTGAATACAAAAATTGAGAAAATGGCAGCTACAGTCAAAAAGAATTTGGAAGTTTCTTTTCAAAATACAATTTGTACTAAAACACATGGAAGTTCTAAAACTTCACCATCCGAATATTATGATTTGATAGAAAAACTAAAAACTAAATGCAGTACCTCAAACAAAAAGGATAAAATTAAGATTATCAGTTTACTGCCGAATTCTTGGAGTCATACAAATGTTAGTGATGAATTTAATGTGTCACAACGTCTTGTTAAGTTAACAAGGCAATTAGTACGAGAACAGGGAATTTTACCAGCATTACAAAAGAAAAGTTCATCTAATTTGGTAGAAGAAAACACAATCAATAAAGTTATTAAGTATTATGACAATGACAATGACAATAAAAGCCCTTTGATGTTTGGCAAAGACTGTGTTTCTGTGAAAGAAAATGGTTCTAAGATTTAAAGACAAAAAAGATTAGCATTGTGTAATTTAAATGAACTATTCACTGAATTTAAAAAAGAAAATCCTGATATTAAAATTCGAAGATCAAAGTTCTGGAAGCCGAGATCAAGATGGTGTATTGATGCACGGACATCTGGCACCCATAATGCTTGGGTTTGTTTGTATCATCAGAATGTAAAGTGGATGATATATGGGGCCAATCTTAGAGTTGACTATAAAGACCTTTTGGAAGTTATGGCATGTAATATTGACAGTTACAATTTTATGATCAAGGGAAAATGTGAAGATTGCCCAGGCAAACAAGCCTTACTTGACATGTCTGAAGAATCTGAGGAAGACAATTTGATGCCTAACAGTATAAAATACAAACAATGGGTAACACAAGACAGAACTGAAATGATGACAGTCATAAAATCACGAGAAGATTTTTATGAAGTGTTTGTGGCTAACCTTGAAAATCTGAAAATGCATCATTTTACTGCAAAAGCACAAAGTAAATTTTTGAAAGACAAAGAGCACACCTTGACAGCTGATGAATGATTAGTTCTTGCTGACTTTTTGGAAAATTATTCCTTTGTTGTTAAATATGAAGTACAAGGGCACTACTGGGTAAACAAACAGGCCACAGTTCATCCATTTGTATTCTGTTATAAAGATGAAGACAAACTAATGAGCCACAGCTTTTATGTCATAAGTGACTACCTTGAACAGAACACTACAGAGGTGCACATTTTTCAACTAAAATTAACGTACTACATTAAACAGCACTACCCTCCAATAAAAAATTGATTTACTTTTCAGATGGGGCAGCAAGTCAATATAAAAATAAACAAAAAATTATTAACATCTCCTTTCATAAAGAAGATTTTGAGTTTGATGTAGACTGGCACTTTTTCGCTTCATGCCATGTGAAGAATGCTTGCGATGGTGTCAGGGGTACAACAAAGTGAGCTGTCACAAAACCAAGTCTGCAATGGACCGATGACAATCATATCGTAACACCTCAAGAAATGTTTGAATTCTGTAAAAAACATATCAAAGGAATTACCTATGTTGTTGTGCAACATGAGGATACACAATAAGTCTATGACAATGTCTTGAAGGAAACGTACAACACTTTTCCGAAGATTAACAGCACTCGATCTTTTCATTGTTTTGTACCCCATTCACAAAACTTACTGAAGTGTAAGATCACATAAACTTCACCTGATAGTGAACCTCATCAGTGAGGAAAACTTGTACAACTGATTGCTTTATATTTTTTAGGAACTTATTATAGAATTGTCTCCCAGTTACATATGGACTGTGGTCGGTAGCTTTCTTGTTAGTCCGTATCCTATGATAGTCACTTCTGGCTCGAGTATTGTAATTATGGGTGTCACTGTTCTTTACACTATTTTCCTCGTTCTCTTTTACAGACATTATGGTCTTAGATACAAATGATGAGTACACAGTCAGTAACTTATAATTTTTGAAATAGTCCCTATAAGACTGGTGTTTGCTTATATTAGCAATTATCCTAACTGCTCTCTTTTGACACCTGAAAATGCGATCCATATAGACAGCGGGTGCCCCACCCCAGACTTCGATCCCATATTGCAGATGTGAGTGTATTAACCCATAATACACTTGTTTGAGGACAAGGGCAGCTATTATATTTGCAAGACGTTTTAGTAAGTAAATATTACTACAAACCTTTTTACAGGTAGAGCCAATACGTTCTTTCCAAGTGAGATATTCATCAATCAATATGCCTAAAAACTTATGTTTATCAGATGTTTCAACTGTAGAACGTGATTGAGTATGAGTATTATTAAAATGTAGCAAGAACTTTATTACTACAGTCTTGTCCTTATTCAGTGTAAGCTTATTCACTGTTAGATATTCTGTGATCATTTCAAAGTTCTCTTTGTTGCTTTGGAATGCTGCCCGCTCTGTACAGCGCCAGCTAATAAAACATGTATCATCAGCATAGTTTACTAGTTTGGAGTTTTGTGGTTGTGTTATGTCATTAATATATACTATAAACAAGAATGGTCCAAGTATACTTCCTTGGGGAACTCCACAACTGAGAGTTCTGTAGGCTGACTTTATTGTTTGGATCTTACTTTCATTCTTATAATTTAGTTTTTTGCACTGTCTTCTATCACAGAGATAAGAACTTAGTTATTTTAGAGCTACTCCTCTTATCCCGTAATTTTCTACCTTGGATAACAGTATTGCTTGATTCACAGAATCGAATGCTTTGGGCAGATCTAGGAAAGTCCCTATAACTTTGTTTCCTTCATCCAGCCTGTTCAGTAGTTCTTAGAAAAAAGTTGCTAATGCTGTTATTGTAGATCATCCTTTTCGAAACCTATGTTGTGTTTTGTTTAATAGTTTGTATTTGCATAAGAAGGATTCCATTTGATCTAGAATTATTCTTTCAAGCAGCTTGCCAAGTGTTGAAGTCAAAGAGATTGGCTGGTAATTATTTATGTCTGTGATAGCCCCCTTTTTATACACTGGTTGTATCTTGTGATTTTTAAAAGCTCTGGAAAGGTCCCCTGGACAATTGAACTTTAAATTAGATGTGTTATTGGTTTCATTTACTCGTTTTTGCATTCTTTAAGTAATGTGGACAATATGTCATCCCAGCCACTAGATGATTTTACTTTGAGTTTTGAGATTATATTCATGACCTCAAACTCTGTTACACTGCTTAGGAAAAATGAATTACTCATTTTAACTGTGTTTATTTTCAGGGCTGATTCATCTTTTTCTTCACTGCATGCCTTACTAAAATGTTTAATGAAGGCCTCACATACAGACTTTGGTTCATTCAACAGTATTCCATTTTCTTCTAATGCAATGTTGCTGCAGCCTGGTTTTTCTCTATGTTCACATTCTTTGTTTACAATATGCCAGGCTGTTTTGCTAATGTTACTAGTTTTTCTTATCTGTTCAATATAATGAAGTGCTTTTAGTCTCTTCAGGGATTCCCTGTATGTCTTTCTGGTGCTTTTATACTTTGTTAGGAAGTACTGCAATTTTGTTTCTCGGAACAGCACATAAAGGTTTAAGTTTCTTTGTGGGATCTGATTGCTTTAGTTATTTTTTTACTATTGGACATGCCTGATGAAAGCTATGGTTAAATATTTCATAGAAAAGATCCCACTTTTCATCAATACCTTGTGATCGCTATACCTTATCCCACTCTCTCTCAGCAAGCTCCTTCCTAAGTAAGTTATAATAAATCTTCCTTTCATAAGTGTGTAGGTCATTATGCAGAACTATTTCGTGGTCTGTATTAATTTCTATGGATAGAGCTGTATGGTATGAGAGATATGTTTCAACAGCTCTTACCACCTATCTAGATTCGAAAGAACATGATCAATACAAGATTGTGACTTATGTGTTATTTATTTTGTTATAGTAATAGCAATGCAATAAGTCAGAATATCTAAGATAATTTACACTACCAGTATAGTTCAAAGAGTCTATGTTTAAATCTCCTGTTATTATTACTTGTTTTTTGTTTGTTGATAGTTTATTCAGAAGTTGTTCTAGCTGGCAAAAGAACTCTTCTACATCACTAATTGGTGATCTATACAGGCCTACAATTATTAGGCTGTTTTTGCCTACCTTCATTTTTACAGCTGCTACTTCAAAGGCCAGCTCCATTGTAAGATTGTCAACCCAGTCAATGTTTTCACAATGTAAGTAATTTCTAACAAAAATGCCAACACCCCCACCCTTGTGAATCTTTCGGTAGTATGCACTCACAATTTTGTAATTGTTTAGCTTAAAACTACAAGCCTCTTCAGACTTGCATCCAAGTTCATTCACAATATAAATGTGTAGTTTACATTCTCCTAGAATTTCGTCAATTTGCTCTATTTTGTTAGTAATGTACTGAACATTCTGAAACATTACTTATAACTTTGAACTATTAAAAATACATTAAAGAATACATTCAGCTAAGTAATAATGATGTTAATTTGTAGCCCAGAGTCTGTTGAACTAAATGCATTTTATCTGAAAGGCTTAGAACAATCCACTACTATTGTAAAAAATGTAGATGCTTGCAAATACGAAAAAACACATGCGGCCTGGAACAAATATGGCTGCCATTTCAAAATAATAAACAATAAATATTTTAAAAAAATATTTTTGTGACTACTAAACATTGGGGAATTCACTCAGCAAATATAATTTTTTTTCTGACTGGTCAAGCAAGCAATTATTTTTTTCTTGGACCACTTGGTATGGACTGACCCCTTTGCCACGTTTCATTGTTTGCTTGAACATGAGAATTTTAGTATTTTTGCATTTCTTGTGCAGTCAAATGTACAGTATAAATTTTGCTGAGTCCCATTTTCTGGTATCAAAGGTACATTTTGACAAAGTGATTGTTTGTGTAAGATTACTTCATTGTTAGTTGGCTATAGGGTAATTGAACAATTATGCAATGGCAGAAGATGGTGTTTGTGTAGGTGTATCATGTACTTCCACGGAATTCTTTTGCCACTGAATGCCAATAATTCTGCTATGTGCAAAAATATATCGATTCTCATCGATGAATTTTATCTGTATTCTCACCCCCCACCCCACCCCGCCTCCGCCTCCTCCTCCTCCTCCCACCTTGAATTCACCACCAACAAACACTACTGGCTCTTTATTTTACAACTGGGAACTTCCACTTCACCACCAACAAACATTACTGGTTCTTTATTTTACCACTGGGAACTTCCACTTTACAACATTTTGTAATCCCACAACCTCCTCAGCTCAATGTTCATTACAATCAGCCCACCAAAACCTCTGCTTCTTTACCAGTCTCCTAACTTGTTTTTGATCTTTGTCTTCATGTCTTATCTTATTCACAATAAGCTCCCATACTTCTGCAATATTGTTCCCACATCAATCCCTAACATTTATTCCTACCACATTCCCTTCCATGTCACCCACTTCGTTCATTTCATACCCCTTTACTACTCTCATTATTTTATCCCCCCACCCCTTTTTTGTCCTCTCTGATCTCGCTATTCTACCATGGGCCTCAAACCCATTTGGCACATTCTAGCATTCTTTTGCTCTATTTTTTAAGCAGTTCAAATTGCTCCGAATATGCCAAAGTTGTCCCTATTTTTGTATTGCTATCCTCCTCCTGTATTACCCTTCATTCCCCTAGCTATGTGTCTCTTCCACTGTCTCGCACCTGACAGGAACCACAGTAAAAATAGTTTAGTACAGCATTGTGTGTGTGTGTGTGTGTGTGTGTGTGTGTGTGTGTGTGTGTGTGTGTGGAGAAGTGGGTGCTGAGGAGCTCACTTGCACTCACATGGACACACGAATTGGCATGTTTACTATTCAACAACATATTCTAAGTATCTTCCCTCACACCTTTTTTATAGTTTTGCTATATGGCTGTATGCCTAAAAACTTATCTACTTTCACAACAATAGCTGGTAATAAATATTTTGATGAGCAGATATTGTATTGTGTCTGTAAATGAACAATATCTGTCTGCCCCTTATTACTTCACTAGACCTTTTAATGACACAAGTATCCTTTGCACAGAGCACATTTTTAATAGCAAATGCTCCAATGTTTTCATTTTTATTTGAACTAAAGTATATGAGTGTCAATGGTTACAGGAAATTAACTGTAGAAAAACCACTAGGGAAGTTATGTAACTCTGTTTCATTTCCAAAAGAAAAGGTAAAACATACCTTTTATCATTAAAAACACTGCTGCCACTAAGATTTATGGTTAAGCAAATTCACTATAAGTCTTTAAGCTAACTAGTGAATTTTCTAGTCTTGTTGCTCTGGCTGAAGCTTTACAATATGCTCTATATAATGGACAAATGTGTGTATTTACACCCCACCTATCTCACATGTCCAATCATCATTACATATTAACTCATGTTGAGTTTTCATTGAATTACTGATCATTAAACTATTGCACAAATTAAGTAAAAAGTGTACTGAATATGGAATCTGCAGTGATGAAACAACAATAATATGGAAATGACAGATTGCTACTTACCACATAAAGGAGGTGTTGAGGCACTATGGAAAATACCATAAATATTTAAGCTTGCAGACAACATCCTCCCTCAAACAGAATCATCACATATTCAGAAGTAGAATTATCACATATTCACACAACAACTCACACATATATGACTATTGTCTTGTGCATGCCAAGACCCAACTGGCAAGGCTTACAACCTGAAGGCAGTAACCTTATGTATATGAGTTGTTGTTGTTGTTGTTGTTGTTGTTGTTGTTGTTGTTGTTGTTATGTGTAAGAGTTCTACTTCTTGTCTGAAAGCTTAAATATTTTGAGAAAATGTGAATGCTGCTTTTGAAGAAAGATTATTATTCACTTTCACGACAGGTTGTTAAGTGACCACCATATATCTGCACAGAAGGCCTATTTTATTTTATTTTATTTTATTATTTCTTTTTTTTTAATTTACTGCGTACACAACTTTTCACTGTCATCAAGAAAATGCACTTCAGAGGAAAATGATGCAATAAGATGCAACAGGAAAGGAAATCTCTGATTGTAAGTTAGATGTCAGAAGACATAATTAGTAATCTTGTGCTTTTAAAAAACTGATGGTATTAAAGGGTATTTTATAAAACTGGGGAACAGGAGAAAAGAGCACAACAGTTTAGAGACAGAATTAACAAAATCAATAATAATAATTATTATTATATGTGTGAACTAATAAAACAGAGGAAGACAACAGAATCCTTGCTTGACCTAATTAAATAATAAACAGCGATGCCTCATCACAGAAGTGGAAACTAAGTCTGTGAACTCTGAAGAAGACCGAACTAGGAGCAACTGCATGATGAATAAACATGAATGCATCATTAATAATAAATAAATGAAATCTAGTACTCTGAAAGCTATAGCTACAAATTTTTCAGCATCATTATTCTGTCTTTGGGTTATAACGCACAAATTCCTATATCTCATGAATTTTCCTATCCAATAATACATAGGGACAGGAAAAACATTTTTTGTTATGTGGCCGATTTTGGTGTTATTTTTTACCACTTTCATGGTGCAGTCCTACTTTCTGCCAATTTTTTGATTACTTTGTGCCAGTTTTGGTATTAGTTTCTGATGTTTTATTTTTGAAGTGCTGTGTGTTCCTTGTTTTTGACTTTTTCCAATATTTTTCAGTTTTATATTGGAAATAAATATATAGTTATTAATTGCATTATATTTACTGATACCACATTACATTATCAAACAAAAGAACTCATTTAAGTTAAATCAACATGGTACCTGCTTGATTTGCTTCTAGCAGCCTATCAAAACAGAGGGCATATGACATGCAAATGAGTTTCTGGCAATAGAACTGAAAATGTTTATTTCAACATTTATTTGGTATTATTTTTACTATTTTGCAAATAATGTCTATGGTACCAGTGTGATCTGTGCCAGTATCTTGGGGCATAGGTTAGGCTGAATGGTGATCAGTCATCATAATGATTTACTTGTTGGCGTAACTAAAATACCATACTTGATATTTTTTATATTTATTCTTTCATTCTACAAAAATCTGTACTGTAACTGATGCACCACATTAAAGATATCTCAAAACCACATCATTTAGTAGTACTATAAGTCATGCTAAAATGTTGGGAAGTGTCATGTCAGAGACTAAAACTGTTACTAGAGTGGAGCTCATTGGAAGTAATGTATTTTTAAAACAGTGGTTCCCATAATTATCAAGAAATGTATGATCTGAAGCTGATCTCTTAGAGGATCAAAACTGGTCATCTCAAAAGAAACAACTTGAATGTGATCATGACTCTATATGTTGAAATAAGTTATAATATTAACAGATAACAGAGAGAGAGAGAGAGAGAGAGAGAGAGAGAGAGAGAGAGAGAGAGAGAGAGAGAGAGAGAGAGGGGGGGGGGGGGCAGATCTAATAAGATGATCTTCCACAATCACACAAAATATGGAATGGCGGAGTTCTGGCATGCCTGAAATATGCAATTCACAGTCTCATTTCTTTACAGGGGAGTTTTGATTTGTGGAACTGATGCACAAATATATTAAATCATGTAAAAGTTCTCCTTCGACAGTATTCTAAATGCAGCTATAATTTAAAATAGTATTTAAAAGTACATAAGTTATAACTCTTAAATGCCAAACCCTTAACAGATTGAAATATAATGACCCTATGTAAAGCTGACTTTATAAGACACTACCAACAGCAAAATTTTAAGATAAACAGATCCATGCATATATGATGCATGCATACACACTATCATGCAGGCTACTATTAATAAAGAACTTTCACATTTACCGTTCTTTAAAGATTTGATTACTTGGCCCGACTCTCATGCCCTACACAAAGGCACAATACAAACTGATTTACTGTTGCAGAAAAATAACAACACTTACAACTAACAAGTCATCTGAAAATATTGAAGCAAACAGACATATCAACCACATTAGCAAAACATGAACAAGTAAAAATATTAGTTTCAATACTGCAGCCATCACTGATTACTGGAAAGGAAAATACAGACCATAATGGTCTATTATGGGATCATTAAATCAGTAAGTAATTCATAACTTTGAGGTATGTACTTCTATTAGATCATGTCAACACTGCAAGAATTTCAATTGGAACAAAACACTTCCAGCATTTGAAACTGTAGTCCTTTAAATTTACTTGAGGAAAACATTTCTGTAGGGGGTATGGCTCCTACTGAGTGTGTGCATTTTTTCTAAATTTTATTTTCAGTGCCATATGAGTAATTTACAAAAACTCGATACAGAAGAATACCGATTTTAAATAAGTATTAAAACGTGATTGAAAGTAAAATTGAGGAGGAGACTTCCTTAAAGAATAAGTTGTCTGTAACAATTTATTAAAAAATAACTTCTATGGATGTAGTGTACAGCTACTTTGATTACAGTAAATACCAGTACAACAAATCATTCAAAAAACAAAACTGAAATGCTATTAACTTTTCCCATTTTTTCTGTTTCTTCCTTTTTTAATTTGAAAACAAATACAAATATACAATTGACAAGTCTGGATCAGAACAAAGCATTTGCATTCCATCATTTTTGTTTCACATTAGAAACTAAGTAACCCTGATCAACATTGTACTGCCATCAAGAACAACAAAAAGTGATTGAAACCCCACTGTGTGTCTCATGTAACTGATCATTCGTGCTTTTCATCTATCTACAGGAAATAAAAGAAAGTTTATTCATGCAAATATCACTCTCTTCTTTAGAAAATATCCCTGGGTTGATAGCAATACATTGATTCTAGCTAGTTTGAAACAGACCACAATTACAACAAATTAATGGAGAGAACATTATATATGCTAATGGTAAAAACTTCATAGAAGTTTGACCCTTAACTTTATGAACTTTTATGACGAAATGATAGTGCAAAACATCACAATGACAGGGAAGCAAGTCCGATCTTATGAATATCACTATTAATGGCAGTGACTTTCAGTATCCAGTTTAATGGCTATCTCTTAAAAGTTAAAAGGTCAAAAATATCAAAGCACATTATCTCCAATTTATTTACTGAAAGCCACAGCATTTTATGATTCAGTATCTTGAAATTATCGTAAGTTATTAGAAATCAAATAGAGGGTAGGAAATGCTATCTACAATTTGTACAGCAACTGCAACAGACAAATAGGACTTGAAGTATGTGAGAGGGATGCAGAATTGAAAAAGGTGTGAGACAGTATCAATCTCTTCCCTATGCTATTTAGTCTGTACACTCAGCAGGCAGTAATGGCAGAGCCAAAAAGAAATTCTGAAAGGGGTTCAGGGAGAAAAATAAAAACTTTGAGGAATGCTGATGGCAAAGACCTTGGAAGATATGTTGAACAGAATTGATAGTTTGTTGAAAAGAGGTTATAAGATGAATATTAACATAATTAGAAAACAATGGTAATGTAGTGCAAGAAAATGAAATTTGGCGATGTGAAAGGAATTAGATTAGGAAATAAGGCATTTGATGTAGTAGATGAGTTTTGCTATTTGGGCAGAAAATTAACTGATATTGGCAGAAGGAAAGGAATATAAAATGTAGTCAGGTAGTAGCAAGAAAACCTTTATAATGGCATTTTTAAATGTACAATATAAATTTAAGGGTCAGGGAGTCTCTTCAGAAGGTATCTGACTGGAGTGTCAATAAGTAGTTATGGCAAGAGATGAATAGGAGTTTCTAAAAGGTGGTGTTACTAGAATTCTGTAGATCAGATGGGTAGACTGAGTAACTATTAAAGTAGTAGTGAATCAAATTAGAGAGAGAAAAAGAGTGCTATGGCCCAACTTGACTAAAAAATAGGACAGGGTAATAAGACATATGTTTTGTGGGTAAAGTGTATGTAGGTAGCAACAGCTCAGAGCACACTGTTCAGCATACATTTTTGAACTTGGGGTTCTGCAGCAGATGATCTCTACATATCCTCATGTCAACACATCATCATTTACAATTGCAGTGGGCACAGGATCATCAAGATTGGTCCACTGATCACTGGAGACTTGTCACCTGGTTGAATGAATCAAGTTTCTTATTACACCTACTTGACAGTCATCTCCAGATACAATATCATCCAGGCAAACAGCTGCTGGTGAGGGCAGTGTTACATTATATCAGACATTCACCTGGGCTTCTGAGGGACCTGTGGTAGTAATCAAAGGCATTAACATAGCTGTGGACGAGGTGAAACTTTTTGCAGATCTTCTGCAACCCTTCATGTTTGACATCTTCCTCAATGGTGATCCCATTTTTCAGTAGGATAACTTTCCATGTCACAATGCCACAAACAAGCGCCCATGATTTGAGAAGCATGGTAGTGACCTCACACTGATGTCTCAGCCACAAATTTGTCAGATTGGAACCCAACGGATTACATGAGGGACACAGTTGCTTGCCAACTCCACACCCAAAAATCACAACAGGACTGTAATTTACAGGAAACACATGACCAGTGCATAAATATCTCATGCCACACACAACCAGAAACCTACCAAGGATTGGCTGAATCCATACCACAAAGAATTTGTACTTTATTGCATTCCAAAGGTGGTCATAATTTTTGCTTCTTCAGTGTATTTCACAACAATAATATATATGAACTATGTCCTTTGTAATCAAAGATGAATATGTAATATAAGGAATCATTTATGGCGTCAGAATCTAGAAGTTCTACTGTATAACTGGTGCTCAGCTGTAATCAAAAAGGTAAATTCCACGAAGTTTCAAAAAGAGAAACTGAGAAGCTGCTCCCGTAATATGAAAATAGATATGGCATATTGCACATCGTGCAAACAGGAAGACTGCAGAAGATTTTTGTGGCAAAGATGGCATTGTTTGTTGTCTGTATTGCATTGCCTTGTAGCCATTTTGCATTAGCTTCCACAGAGTTCAAGTGTACCCTTATTTATATCTGTACAGGCAGCCTCAGAATGAATTATTTTGTATTAGATTAAACTGCAGGCATACACTTACAAATCAGTGTGCTGCAAGACAGACTAAAGAGAAAAGGAAGATGGTGTTAAGTTAAATATTCTGTTGATATCAAGCTACGAGAGACAGCACAAGTTACATATCCAGTCATATTGGTGAGTGAAATTTGTTTCCTTGCACTTCTGTCCAAAAACATTTTACTTTTTCAGGTGTTCACACAGTGTAATGTAATAAGCTTCAAACATGGCATGGAGCAAGTTTATGGCTTTCATCAGATTGCACAAATTGTTTCATTAGACAGGAAGGTATATAACTTTACTGACAGACAGCAATCTCTCTCACAGGAGTATAAATGCCAGAAACCAGCATTTTTTATGTGAAGTTTCATGTAGCATATGTTGCTCTGAACATGAGATATGTTACCACTATGCCTCAACATGGTACAATAATGGTTACTGAAATCAGAAAACACTGTGATGGACAACTGGGAAAATTAAGTATCACAGTTACAATATTTTAGTTTCGACTAATGTAAGTCATATTCTGAATGTCATGATAATCTTAAGAGTGCCTTTCCGGTTGGTATCTGCTGGTTGTTGATGGTACAAGGAAAGCTGGCTGACTGTTGATTGTGCAGACAGTGCACTAAAATAGGAAAAGTGTTCGATGTTCAATGTGAGCTGTGTGGTGATGGGTGCAAATGAATAACACGTATTACACTGCCAAAAACTTGTCATCTACCTGTAAACTAAGTGCTTCATTGTAGCTAGTGAGACATGCTGTAAAAGTGGATCATAATGATGTACAGCACTTCGCCATCATAATGATTCACATGAAAATACCTGCAAATGGAACTCTCAATATCCAACTTGAATGTGTAAACAAGAGGCACTCTTGTACAACAAAATTTTGTTGGATAAGACAATAGCTGACTATTACTTCATCTCCATTTCTTCTGGCTCAGTATTCTATAATTATTAATTAACACTGTGTTTGGTTTTAATAATCAATCCACATAGAAAAATCAGATTCTGACTCACAAGTTACAATTGTTATGAGAAAAATGATTTATTTTTAAAAATGTTTGGCAAGAACAGAGCCAAATTAAAGAACTAGCTGCTTCCCTGTCATTTTATAAAACCAACAACAAAAAAGTCTACAACATTTACTGTTTAGTATGTAGCTGTGTTGCAATATCTGAATTAAATGTTAATGTTACATACCTGCAAAACACCAGCGGCCTGTTGCTCTGGCGAAAATCACAAGGAAGATGACAAGTAGCACAAAGAGGATTGCCACTACAATACCAATAATTGAGCCAGCTCCAAGCTCCATCACTGCAAGCACATTATTTCTAAAATCAATGCTATATACAAAGAAATAAACATTTAGTAAAGTCAAGTAAAAGAAAATAAATAGACAATAAGCCAGAAATTAGAAATGCCTGTAACTAAACCAATAGTCTGGAATATGGGGAACACTTCCTCTCATGATTCCAAAGAGCATTATTTTCATTGTTGTGTGTCTTTATATATTCAAAGAAGAATTTAGAAGACTAAACAGTCTGCAACAAATCTGACTTTCAGAGTAAAGTAAATATTGCTTTCTATTTTACCTATCTTATATCTATCTCAGGTATCTAACTGAAGTATTCCTAATGCACAATATTACTAACTACAGTAAACCATGATCAGAGAAAGTGAAAGCGTTCTCCTATATGTGATCCACCTAAACCTCACGAACATGCTATCAATTTCAGTATGTTGTCTATTATCTATCATACACAATTATATATAAAGGACATTCAAATAGTTATCTCTTAATAATAATGAATTGCAAAACACAGACGTAATGAAGTTGACTGTTAAAGTAGTTTATAAACAATAAACAATGAGAAAATTGAATTTAATACGTTGGATAGAATTCCGTGAACAAATACATTACATAAAATTACAAAATGCTGAAATTTGCATGGACAGTTTCTACAGTTACCCAAAGATATTTGTTAAGTAATCATGCAATGTAAAAACACTAACTAATTATTTTTAATGCAGGAAGCAAGAGCATCTATAAAATATCATGCAATGTAAAAACACTAACTAATTATTTTTAATGCAGGAAGCAAGAGCATCTATAAAATAGTCTGTAGGGGGACGGGGTGGGTAAGACCTGGAGGGGATGGACTGTTTTTAATATTTCGGAAGATGAATGGCAGTTTGCAAGTAGCCATTAAAAAGGTTCAGTTTCAACCCTGTTAAATACCTGTGTAATACTGACTTCTCAATCATCTTCTAGAAAGAAAAACACCTGACTGCACTATACCACTATATTTTTCCCTTCCCCCAAGAGTTAGGTGGAGGGGGGAGGTCATTGCATGTGGTGCCACCTTGCCCCCGGGTGTGTGCGCCCTTGGCAGGAAGTGTTGCAGTTTTCCTGGAAATTATAATATATTAAAGATAAGGAAAAGGGATACAATGTGTTCCACATTCCGTTAACACTGAGACCACCACAACAAGGAGCATTAATTTAGCTTGGATAAGGACAAGTGACAGGCCTGTCTGGATAGCCAAGCACATTACTACACCCTCTTCTGGGACACAAGGACTCACGTCTGTCCTTGATTGAATCCATCTCACATATTAACAAACCAGTGCAGTGTGTCAGACAGCTTGGATGTTGTTTATGGTTGGTTTTCCACATCCACCTAGCTAAACACTGGGCTGGCTCCCACATCCCACCTCAGATACATGATGCACTAACAACATGTGAAAACATCTGTTGCTGTCAGAAGGAATACACTGATTCCTGCTCCAGGATGAGGGAGAGCTGGTAGTAGCTTTAAAATTCGTTAGGGAATGGCAAGCATTCCTAATAATAGCCTATATATGGGTATGGTTGGTTCTCTGTGAAAACTAGATAAGCACGATACTTGTCCCAACCTGAGGCATTGGCTGTATACACGGTACAGGAGGGGGAGGGGGAGGGGGAGGGGATGGGGAAGGGGAGGGGGAAGGGGAAGGGGAAAATGGGGGAAAAAGGGGAAAGGGAAAGGAAAGGAAAGACGAAAGCTGGAATTATCATCTCATTCACTTGCTATGAGTTAGAAAACCACAGAAAGTTTTTATGTGATGTCCAGATGGTTTGACAAACAATCAGATAAAATGTGTATGATCTGACTACAACTGAATATGTATAAGCACCATCTCTTTGAATGAAGCAGTAAGCAGTAAAAGCTTTTAGTAAGGTGACACAAAATTTTTACAACTTATAAATAAACATATTGGTACAATAAAAATGATAGAAGTATTGCTCTTCCTTCTGCTTCATTCCTCATTAAACCACTAGCTTGCCTCTCTTCTTACATGACTATTAATATATTTCATAAATAAAGAAAATAAGCAAATTTATTTGTTTTGGTGCCAATGTAATGCACAGTTGTTTTAAAAAATTATTTCTTCAAAATACATTATTACTTGTTTTATATTTTCTAATTCAAGAAATGAGTGTTGAACAAAACTGTAAATAGCCTCTCCACACCTTCTATCATCAATCATTATCAATAAGACACTTTCCAAACTTAAGAACAACTAATATGACATTCTTACTTTTCTCTTGTTCTTCATGTCATCATGCATAATACAAATTCTTACAACCAAAGAAGGCATGCACCTAATATGATCTGGAGGAAATATTTAGTTCATCTGTTTTGTGAATATATTGTGTTTTCTTTGAAGAATCATTTAATTATATAAGCAGCGGTTCATGAATTTCAATATTTATTCATCAACTCTCTACAAAATAATGTAACTTAGAAAACGGTTACTATGAATTATAATATAAAATAATACAACTTAGAAAATGATTACTATGAATTATAATACCTTCCAAAGGCGTAATTTCAACATGCACTAAAGTACTACCTATACTAGCAACTACAGAAATAGCACTGATTCCCTTTCCAAATTACTTTTACTACATGTCAATCACCTGAAAATCCAGTTTGAGCTGCAAAAATAATATTTGATATGTATAGATAATTTGGGTGAACATATTTAAAACAGAAAATTATGATATAATGCACATTCAAATGCTAATGATTATATTATGATGCCTACCTGTAGGTTCTGAACTTGTAGACAGAGATATTTTGTAAGTTTCTGATCCATAGAAATTTGATGCTTTAAGTGTGAACTGCTTATTTATGTCTGTCTCTTCAACACGGGTGATTCTTAAGGTTGCTTCCCATGTGCCTCCTCCCTGTAATTATAACACATATACTGTCACATAATGTGTGTTATGAAAGGAAAAAAAAATCATAAAATCGTGTTGTCAGTAACTCTCCAAGGAGAAAGGTAGTCCTGCTGTATACTGAGATATTTTGAACCTTAGTTAGCAAGCTGGAATGTTAGTGTTGCCCTTGAGACTTAAAACTGTGCAAAACTTGTGAAGTGGGCACTTTGTGATCAGAGCAAGGCCTCTGAGCATTATGGACTTTTATGGTATTAAAGATAAAGCCTGAAACATCTATAATCACATCTCAAGAACTGTCTGCAAGTCGTCTGTCTAGGCGAAGGAAACTTTGAACAACAGAAACTCCAGGTCAGAATATCAACAATGTAAAGAAACAATAGATTGCTATTTACCATTAAGACGATACGTTAAGTTGTAGATGGGTGCAGTGAAAACAAAAATTACATGTTTGGTTTCAGCCACAGCCTTCATCAGAAAAAGAAATACAAACACATCTCACGCACACGTGACCACCATCTCTGGCAGCTTGGACCAGAACTCTGGTCAGAGATGGCATCGTGTGTGTGTGTGTGTGTGTGTGTGTGTGTGTGTGTGTGTGTGTGTGTGTGTGTGTGTGTGTGAGAGAGAGAGAGAGAGAGAGAGAGAGAGAGAGAGAGGGGGGGGGGGGGGCTTGCATGAGTGAATAAATGTGTGTGTTGTTTTTTCTTCTGACAAAGACTGTGGCTGAAAGCTAATGTGTGAGCGTCTTAATATTTCCCGTCTGTAACTTAATGTGTCATCTTTATGGTGAGCAGCACTCTATCTTTTTCTCACACTGTTAACAGAAACTTTGTTACTTCTGATAATGATTAACCACCTGCCCTCACTTATAAAATCCAACACAATACCACATGCTGATGACACAACCTTACTTCACTATAGTAGTGACTTCAATAATCTGAAAAAATTGTATTGATTATATAACCCCCCAAGTATCTTATTAGTTTAGAGTATATGGATTTCTAATTGGTGAAAATAACATACAATATGGTTAAAAAATGATGATCCTACTTTTGTAAAGCTCTTGGGTGCATACTCAGTGGACACATTACTGTTGCATATATTAATGGTAAGTTGTTTAGAATAATTTATTTGTTGAAGTGTATGCTAAACCTGTGTTAGAACACTCTGTGTTACATTTTTTCAAGACGTTATTTTATTTGGTACTACAAGAGGACTGATAAATCTAAGAAAATGAAAGTTTTGCAATTATTCGTTTGTGTGCAAGTACATGTCTACAGTGCTGGACCACACTGAAATCTCTGCATTACAAAAGTGTAGCATATTGCTAGAGGATCCAAAAATAGAGCAGCCCATTGCTAAAGTATGTATTGTGTGGTGATTTGTTTTTGGCAGCAACATAAATGTTAAGAAGTGTCAAGCCAATCCAGATGACTACTACAGGTTTCTGAACTGACTGGACATGGATGCAACACTTCTGGTGCTATCAAAAACAAACTACCACACAATTCTCCATTTTATCAATGGCTACACCACTTAGTTTTGGCACCTCAAATGGTGTGCTATGGCAGTGTAGCATGAGGATTTCAACATGCACCAGGACTACAGAAATGTATCAGCAAGTAAACAGAACATTAATTTTGTAAATTTTATTTTTTTGAATTGGCCTATCCCAACTTTAGGGCAACTCTAGTTATGTATGTGTTTCTACTGTAGCAGAAGGCCACTGGAGTAATTACTGGCTCATTGTATGAGGCACACTGCTAACCTCTGTTTACTGAGCAATGGGGTTAATCCTATCAATTCAATAGGGAATATACAGATATGAATGCAATATAGGTAGTTATGAAACCTAAATAGGTTTGCAAAAATCTAGATACTGAGTGTCAGCAGAAGAGGACACACAGAAAATGGAAAATTATGGGACATCTGAAGAGAGAAAGGGTAGACGAAAATAAATTGGCAAGCCTTAGTGATACACAAAGAGTCACACAGGACTCTAAATTAGGAGAAACTTACCATATTTTCATTTCATTGATCTACATAAATTATGGGAATGAGCACATAGGTATGACAGCTTTGGAATACACCATTTACCTAAGTAAAGAGATGTCTAAATGTTACTTTCCGAAATCAAAATTTATGAGGTGTATTTAGTTCATCCATCTTACCAAGTTTTCTGGAATGCTTGCTTGATAGTGGTTTTCAGGATCAGTGGAACCCTCTTGAACCTGTTTTCCATCAACTTCCCATACTACTCTTGGCATTGGGTTAGCTTGGATTTGCACTTTGATTATTCCTTCTTTACCAATTTCAAATCCAAACTGCTCAGTCGGAGAGGATAACTGTGGCTGAGGTGGATCTGTTAGCAGGCAGAAGGACAAAAATCATACACCATCCACAGTCGAGTGCTATACGACAAATGTAAAATCATTATTCTAAACCCAAGTATAAAATAGACACAACAATTATAATAATTATGTATTCAATAAGGATGTGAATGCTTCGATAATAGCAGGAATTCAATGAGACAATATGGATTATTTTAATTTGTTTTCTCTGTCATTGGATTTTCTAAAAGGAAATTTACCTTTCTCCAAGAGTGTGGCAATTACAACCAATAAATTTAATGGGAATATTTTGTTTTCATATAGATACAATGTAAAATGTTGAAAGTCGGAATCACAACAGGCTTAATTTAATGTGACAACACTGTCATTGCCAGTGTAATTTCTATATTTTCTTTGGTTTATTACAAAATGTTAAAATAATGAACAAGTTACAAGTAGCGACGGTAACGTTTAATTCATTATTTCTGTGACTTCATCAGGAAATTTAAATTCCAACCACAGTAAGCAAAGCTTTAACATGAGAACCGATCATTGCTTGCACTGAAGGCAGAGCATAATGAATTTCTTCATGTGGGAATGAAGAAAACTTATTGCCAAATACTAACTGTACACAACAATATAACATTTCCAGCTCTGGGGAGACTGTTTTGAAGCTACTTTTCCAGTTAGTACTTGTCCTTTTAAATTGGAAGACTCCCAGTTTCACAGGAAAATGGAACTCTGTGTTCAGTTTATACTTCTGGCATATAAGGAAGACATTACGAACATGTCAAGGCAATAAAGGCCTTTTAAAATATTCGTCTGAAACACATTTAAGACTTTACTGCTTTACTGACTTGTCAAAAGAACAGAACTGCTCATTTCAGTATTATATAAACTGAAGGTGGAGGGGTGGGGGGGGGGGGGGGGGGGGGGAGAAAGGAAAAGAAAGAAAGGGAACTATTGATGTCAGCTGCATCAGCACTTAATAAGGAATCAGCAATGACGAGTGAAAATATACCAGATTGGTACTTGAACCTGGGATCCCCTACTTATTACTCAGTTGCATTAACCACTATGTACCAGGACACAGTATTTATCGCAACTGTGCAAACTATCTTGCCACGCCTCCCAGCTGACCCACATTCCCACCAAGGACCACCTATTGGCAGTCCCCATCCAAGTCCTCCTTGCTCACTACTTTGAAATTACTGCAGAAGGTTGAATGTGTTTGTGTATCTGCACTGTACGTGGTTGATTCATTGCCCATCAAGGTGAATCAGTTATATGAATGCATGATGTCTGTTCTTTAAGACATGTCCACAAGAACAAACACTAAGTTACAAAGCAATATGATACCTTAAAAATAATGTCACTCCTTGAAGAACTGTTCTCTTCTATTGAAGTACAAAAGGTAAGAACACATTAGAGAATTAATCAAATCGTCTGTCACTGGGCAGTGTCATCTTACCTTCTTTCTTCAATTTATGATCATCATGTCTTTAGTCATACAAGATCAATGAAGACTTAAAATCATGACATGAAAACCATCTTTTCCATGTTTTAAGACATTATATGCTCATTTTTATCCTCCATGTGGTTTTCACATGAATGGTTTCACAAGATGATGATGATTCACAAAATGACAAGACACGTGTTCCAAGAAATTTATACACACTACCATTATTTTAATTTTTTAATAGATTCTAACTGAAATAATATAATTTTGGCTGCCATAAATGGAAGGAGCTTACAAAGAATTAATTTCAACGTCAAACTTGGACTTGTACTCAACAAATAAGAAACAAAAAAGTAACAAAAAGGAAAATGATGCAGCCAGAAGCTGTAGATCACCAGCTGATCTGTAACAAAGTTACATCTGAATTAATACAAAGTTCCAAGATTTCCAGCAATATAAGCTTATTGAAAGATCATGACATTTCAGACAGTGTCACTCGTTATCATCTGGCAAAGTGGTGAGACCGCATGTACATTGCTTTATTTACGAGGAGCCAGGTAGCAACCTGACCATTCTGAATGCCACACAGCAGTTGGGAGGGGCTGGAAAGGCTGCACGAAGGTCCTGACGTGATCACTCAGGCTCAATCTCATGTACCACCTGGATGTTATTAAGCTGGTGAGGATCAAGTTGTATTATGACCAGTACTGGGTACCTATCAGAGCTGACAGCCTCAATTTACCTTTATGAGACTGTCACTGGTTCTAATTTTGATGGTTTCCTTTATTATGCTACCCCACAATCCACTGGCAGAAAACAGCATTCCAGTCCATTCCAAATTACACACACGGTACTCTTGCAAGCTGTGTTCAGCATTCACTAATTTATCATTGTGTCCAAGCTGAATGTACCTGCTCCTAGCACCTCTCTATAATTCATCGGCATGTCTGCTTGCACTCATGTTGAATACCATAAATGTCAGCCATGCACAGTGTCACTGGATCTTTTGCTATGACAACTACCTCTAGAATCTTCTGCAGTCTTTCTTCAAAACCACTGTGATCTTTGTGTCTGCTGTCTGGCATGTCAGAAGCACCAGTTACTTGCTCTCTTCCCACATTACTTTAGCAGGACGTGGAGTTAGTATTGCCTTTTTAATTTCTCTCACTGCAGGCTTCCTCCAGGAAGACCCCTCCCTAGTAGAGAGGCTTTTATAGCCACTTGTAGACTGAGCCCTGTACAGCAATGATTCCAAAACAGTCCTACTGTGGTCTGATGTAAGTGTGACCTAACATGTCGTCTTGCTTATTCCATGTCCAAATGCCTACTTCCATGGAAAATTATACATTCTAGTGGCCAGTGTTGATGTGTACCAGGAATCAATTCAGGGTCTTCCTGCCAAATGCTCACACAATAAGCTTGTCATCAATGTATCTGTAGAAATGATTGTGTCTGAGGTGAGCAGTTTAGGAGGCACTTTCCTCAAAATGCTCCATTTATAACTTGGCTAATCCTGTCAATGGAAGAAACCCCACAGCCACACTGTCTGCTTGATGACAATATCACTCACCATACTGAAGGAGTATGTCACAAATCTGAACTCTTTAATAAAGCTTGTGTGTCAACTGTTT
This sequence comes from Schistocerca gregaria, assembly GCF_023897955.1. Taxonomy (NCBI): domain Eukaryota; kingdom Metazoa; phylum Arthropoda; class Insecta; order Orthoptera; family Acrididae; genus Schistocerca; species Schistocerca gregaria. The sequence goes on along the minus strand of NC_064927.1, from coordinate 469,414,217 downwards.
CAGTATTCTGAGTGAATTTTACTTTCTTTCACAAAATTTAGGTCTGTAGGAGCCCATCTTTTCCTTTCTCCAAATGAAGGAATTTCCAAAAACACCAAATGGAAATTAAAATATGCTTTTAAATTTTGGGCTACGTGATCCATGAACCAGTTACGGTTTTGTCAACTGGTAAGTAGATTCTTCTCTTGTTGCATAGATGTTACCAACATTAACTGTTTACTTTTATTTTAAACAGAGAAAACACTTCTCTAATATGGTAAGCTGTCACAACGCTTGTGCTTTCTTCAGACTTTTAAATTAACCAGCCTATCCAGTTATGCAGGGAAGTACATTTAAAATAGAGTTGTTACCAAATAAATACAATTCCTTCTCACAAACAGTTTTAAAGATGAAATGTTCTCTACAATACATTTATCCTTCCACATACCTTACCTTTTGAATCTGTAAGTAGAGTGCAGTGACTACACAATCTTTGTGTAACTGTCACCTGAAAATTTCCTAAAGGAAGTACTGCTCAGATTTATCTGCAAATCTATGGCAGCTAAAATGCTGTTCTAATTTCAGTGAATTGTCATAATCATACCCTTCCTGTCTTGATTCTGTTTTCATTTACCTACTTCTTGAGTGTAATTTCTTTTCATCTCTTTCATTCATATTTATCATTCTTCTGTTTGTATTTATGTTGAACTATGGGATTAATTATTCTTTAAATTTATTTTTGTTGCCTTGCAACCTCTTTTTTTCCTATTCCTCTGTCAGTTGGCTGATTAAATCTTAGTCTACAATTACCTCTCCTGATGCTGATATACCCATATCCAAATCCATTTAAGTGCACCCAATAATATTCTTCTCCCCAGTTTCGAGCCCTATCTGTATCAGTGATCTAATTACTTAAAAGAAGGTAAACTTCTTAGCTGAGATCGCTTGTAAACAACCTTTATTGGTGATTACTGGTTTCAGTAAGTAGAGTTAACACATTCAGATCTTGGTAAAAGGTTATTACGTGTCTTCTTCATCAGCTGTACAAGTACTTAAAAGTTGCCAGGTATGGGGTGGACAAGATGAATGACACACTGGCAAGTCAAGGTTAAAACCACTATATATAGAGTAATTTACCAAGTGCTCATTTGATGAATTACTGTGTATGTTGTGATTTCAACCTCGAGTTGGCAATGCATGGTTTATATTGTTCCTCACTTGCCTCGCAATGTTTTAGAAAGAGTACTTTTGCACCTGGTGCAGGAGACATGTAATAATCTTTTATCGTGATCTGAGTATGGTAACCACACTAACCGAAACTGGTAATCAACAATAACAGATGTTTACAAGCAATCTTGACTAGGAAGTTCACCTTCTCTCATGTAATTATCACAGATCGGCCCTTACAATTCAACATGAGTAAACTAAAGTGATCTCATTGCTGTCTTGCCTCCCTCTACCTTCCAGTGCTCCCAATCTTGGGTATCTCACTACTTATGTTAGTTGTGTCCCACCCTGTATCTGTTCTCTTATGTTGAACCTCTGAAGAATACAATTTCATATTATATGAAAAAAATTAAGATTCTTTCACATATTAGAGTACCATTCGAGCTTTTTAAGGATGAGTCACAATGTTTTCTTAGATACTGAATTCATCTAAAGCTCCCCTCCGCCTTCCTGAAAATGACATTCCGACTGTAAGTCTGTTTCTCACATTTATATTGTTGTTAGAAAGTTTTACTTACATGTTACATTCAGCATAATTCTACTTTCATTCATTGCAGCATTAGTCAGTGCAAGATGCTGGGAGATGCAACGTAAATATTTCCCATTATCTTGCCATGTGACTTCTCTTGTCAAGTTCTGTGATACTGTCCACGTCTCATTTACTGTGCCTCTTGTCTCTTCCAGCCTTGATAATCCGTCAGTCACTGGTTGATCACCTATAACAGAAAATATTAGTTTCTAACTAGGAAATAGAAATCAACACTGATTATACAGGGAATCATACAAAATCTACTCACCAAGTCGTGGCAGAACAACACACATAGGAAAAAAAAAAAAAAAAAAAAAAAAAAGATTTTACATATGCAAACTTTTGGAGCCAGTGGCTCCTTCTTCCAGCAGAAGAGCTGAAGGGAAAAGAATAGTAATGAAGGAAAAGGGCCGGAGGGGTTTATGAAAAGGAGTAGAGTTTGGTAAAGTCCTCCAGAACCCAGGTCAGGGCAAACTTATTCTTCCATAACGTGAGTTTCCCAGGGTTTTGGGTGACTTTTCTGAACTCTACCCCTTCTCCTAAGCCTCTCCAGTCCTTTTCCTTCATGCCTCTTCCTAGCCTCTTATAACCTTCTGCTGGAAAAAGGAGCCACTGGCTCTGAAAGCTTGCATACGTAAAACCTTCTTTCCTATGTGGCTTCTCCTGTCACCACTTGGTGAGTAAAATTTTTATCTATCCAACTAGATTACTTTGTCAAAAATTGATTATTTTCATCATTATAAACAGGGAATTAGATATTCTCAAAGCTTACTCATAGGATTTTTCATTATGGCTACATACATAGCAAAAATGGTCATTATCTGAGATGTTACTATCATCTGAATTACTGCTATTCTTTTGTTTATCAGCACAACAAGAAAATCAGATACTCAAGTGGCGCAGAGGTACAGTGCAGGTTACACTGTAACAGCTTCAGGAGATTTTTCCTTCATTAACGTTCCAAAGAGCTAGCATACCCATACGCTGAGCAGTATCCTCCTAGGCTCGTTCATCATGTTCCATACATCTTATCAAGGAGGAGAAACTACAGGAATGTGGAATGCTTCAAGGTACACATTAGCAATAAACTGTCACTGTAATACTTATTGTTAATCATACACATTCTGGATTAATTTAATCCAATAAGTAAGAAAGAAAGCTGCTACTCTGAAAATAGCTACCTCCTCAGTTACAGCAGACTGCTACAGTTCATCTCTTATTGATACAGCAGTTTAATATTTATCTGAGTACAAAGGGATTTATCAAATTAAATATTTATGAGTGACCAGAATGGTCAATGTTCTGCCAGACACAAGTCAACAAAAAATTGTCAAACACAGTGGAAAGTAATAGGAAGTGTCACTGTTTATCAGACAAATGGTAAGTTCCAATGAATCAGAATTATCTTGTCAAATTTAATGACACAACTGACTCACTAAAAAACTGTTCTATAAGCCTAATTATCTGTTATGAATATTGCTCTGTTACACTCATTTACAAAGACTTGTGTGAAATATTTCTCCATACTAATTTTGTATGGAGAAATTGTATAATTATTGCAAACTACATCTATTTGAACTGTTTACTATAACCAGACCTTGATATCCCACAACAATTTTTACAACACACAATGCACTCCATTACCAAACTGACTATTTGTTGACACCTCATAAAATGTCTTATCAACCTATCGCTTCAGTAATTAAGCTGTGTCATATAGCTGTTTTCTCCACCTCTTCATTAGTTACTTGATATATGCACCTAATCATTAGCATTCTCCTGCAACAGCACAGTTCAAAAGCTTCCACACTCCTCTAGTGTGTATTGCTGATCACCTGCTTATCATCTTTTGTACAAGGTACATTTCAGACAAATGTCTCCAAAAAATACTTCCTGGCACTTAAATCTATATTTTATGTTAACAAATTTCTATTTTTCAGAAACACTTTTCTTGTTATTTTCAGTCAGCATTTTATATCCTCTGCACTTTGGCCATTGTCTGTCACTTTGCTGCCCAAATAACAAAATTCATCGACTGTTTCTAATATCTCATTTCCTAACATAATTACCTAAGCATGCCATTTAATCTGTCTACATTCAATTAACCTGGTTTTACTTTTATTGATGTTCATCTTATAAACTCTTTTGAAGATACTATCCATTTGGTTCTCGTGCCCTTTGAAGTCCTTTTCCATCACTGGGAGAATTATAACATCGTTGGTAAGGCTTAAAGTTTATATTTCATCCCCTGAACATTAATTCATCCTCCAAATTTCTTCTAGGTTTTCTTTATGACTGCTCTATATGTGAACTGAGCAACATGGGCGATAACCTACAATTCAGCCTCTCTTCCTTCTCAAATACTGCTTCCTTTTCATGTCCTTTGGTAGACTCGTGTTCAGAACTGTGACAGTTCAAATCCCTGACCAGGCATCCAGACAACTTTTCCATGAATTCCCTAAACTGCTTAATGCAAAGGCTGAGATGGTTACTTTGAAAGGACACAGCAATTTCCTTTCACAATTTAAGCTTTTGCTACATCTTCACTGACTTCACCTTTGATGGGGCATTAAACACTACTCTTTCTTAGTTCCATCATGTCACTGGATGCTTATAGCCACAGTCTTGTTACTGGACAAGCTTCTGGATAGCCTTTTACTCTAGTTATCTTATGCACAGTAACTTCAGGATAACAAAGTATATATATGCTAATCAAAATTGTCAAAAGCTTTGTCAGAATCTGCAAATGCTATATTACATTACATTATATTAATTGCATTTCTTCTACCTACCCTACAAAGATTAACAATAGTGTCCTTATTGCTCAGTGTATTCCTACATTTCTGAAGAACCCAACACTTTTGTTCTTCAGGTCGACTCTACTAATTGTTCTATATTATGTAGACAGTTTATGTTAATACACATATCAAAAAAAGTTTTGCATCACCTTGGTTCTGAGAGTTCCAGAACCTGTACAGAAAGTTGGAAGGGAGATCAACATAAACATTATTTCCACCCTTTTTATTGCTCATAAAAATCACACACTGCATGTTGTATCACCATACAGCGAGACCTTCAGAGGTGGTGATCCAGACTTGCTGTACACACCGGTACCTCTAATACCCAGTAGCACATCCTGTTGCATTGATGGATGCCTGTATTCATCGTGGCACACTATCCACAAGTTCATCAAGGCACTGTTGGTCCAGATTGTCCCACTCCTCAACGGCAATTCGGCATAGATCCGTCAGAGTGGTTGGTGGGTCAGGTCATCCATGAACAGCCCTTTTCAATCTATCCCACGCATGTTCGATAGGGTTCATGTCTGGAGAACATGCCTGGCCACTCTAGTCGAGCGATGTCGTTAACCTGAAGGAAGTCATTCACAAGATGTGCACAATGGGGGCATGAATTGTCATCCATGAAGACGAGTGTCTTGCCAATAAGCTGCCGAAATGGTTGCACTATCGGCCGGAAGATGGCATTCACATATTGTACAGCCGTTACGGCACCTTCCATGACCACCAGCAGTGTATGTCGGCCCTACATAATGCCACCCCAAAGCAAGCTGGGAACCTGCACTCACTGGACAGTGTGTCTAAGGCATTCAGCCTGACAGGGTTGCCTCCAAACATGCCTGGTTGAAGGCATATGCGATACTCATCAGTGAAGAGAACGTCACGCTGATCCTGTGCGGTCCATTCGGTATGTTGTTGGGCCCATCTGTATCACACTGTATGGTGTCATGGTTGCAAAGATGGATCTTGCCATGGATGTCGGGCGTGAAGTTGCGCATCATTCAGCATATTACGCACAGTATGAGTCGTAACACAATGTCCTGTGGCTGCACAAAAAGCATTATTCAACATGGTGGCTTTGCTGTCAGGGTTCCTATGAGCCATAATCCATAGGTAGCAGTCATCCACTGCAGTAGTAGCCTTTGGGCGGCCTGACCGAGGCACGTCATTGACAGTTGTTGTCTCTCTGTATCTCCATGTCCGAACAACATTGCTTCGGTTCATTCCGAGACACCTGGACACTTCCCTTGTTGAGAGCCCTTCCTGGCACAAAGTAACAATGTGGACACGATCGAACCATGGTATTGACTATCTAGGCTTTCTTGAACTACAGACAGCACAAGCCATGTACCTCCTTCCTGGTGGAATCGCTGGAACTTATCAGCTGTTAGACCCCTCCATCTAATAGGTGCTGCTCATGCATGGTTGTTTACATCTTTGGGCAGGTTTAGTGACATCTCTGAACAGTCAGAGGGACTGTGTCTGTGATAAAATATCCACAGTCAATGTCTATCTTCAGGAGTTCTGGGAACCAGGGTAATGCAAAACATTTTTTGATGTGTGTATTATACAAATACGGTTCAGTCATTCTCACACCTGTAAGCATTAAGTTAGAGGGCATTTCACCTATTTCACCTGTACCCTGCATACCAAGATTAAGTTCTTCCGAGGATCTAAATAATTGTGAAGGGTTTTCGTCCACTCCAGGTGCCTTGTGTTGACTTGGCCTTTCAATGATTTGTCAAAATCTCTTGCAGTGCTGTATCATCTGCTCATTTCATTCACCTCCTGTATTGTGTAAGTTTCTTTCCCTTACATAGCTATGCAGTTACAGTATCTAACTCATTCCCTTTAGAAACTTTGAGGACTTGTGATGGGAACCAAGATTACTAAGTGTAGCATAGGAACTCATGTCTGGAAACATACAAGTTTCCTGCTACACACAAAATACCACAACACACAAAGATAGCATGTACGTGATGATCACTGCCGTCAACAAAGATATGGTGCATCCGTACCACGCCTTCCCTGGTCCTTCAGCATCCACTGCACACATAACCCACACCAGCAGGTATTTCCTGGGTGCCACAGAGGTCTTGTAAATCAAAGATTTCATGTGACCCAACAAGTAGCAGTCTGATCTTGACTGCACATGAAAAATGAGGTGGTGCACCATTGTGCTGAAACAACATGTTTTGATGCACATGCCGTGGCACATTTTCCAAGAGCCCCTGCAGTATGACATCAAGGAGTCACAAGTACAGGGGATAGGCAAGATAATGTGAACAGTGGTAGTAATGATGGCTGTGTCTGACAGTCAATGCAGGTAATGCCCGAGTCACACTGGACTGTGCATGTTCAGTACGGGCTAGGTATCAGTGCAGGTTATTTACACGTAGTGCATACTTCGTATTAGCATTGAGAGGTAGAGGTTTATGTGCAATGAAAGACCTAACAGAGTTCCAATGAGGGCAAATTGTGGAAGCCTGATTAACTGGAGCATCAATAACCAAAAACAGCAAACTTATTGAATGTTTCAAGAGCAACTCTTTCAACAGTCATGACAGCCTACACAAAACATGGGAAGATATCATCGTGTAAACATAATAGTGGGTGGAAATCAAAGCTAAACGACAGAGAGCATTGTATGCTAACACGAATTGTGTCAAAACAACACAAAACTACAGTCACTAAAGTGACTGCAGAGCTCAATAGCCATCTTCGAGACCCCGTATCTTTTGACACTGTCTGCAGAGTGACACTGTCCCGAAGAGAATTCCATAAAGCAAGTATTCAGGGACGAGCTACTATACTGAAACCATTAGTGACAAAAACCAACACAAAGAAGTGTAAAACATGGTGTCAGGAGCATAAATCCTGGACAGCTAATCAGTGGAAACACATCGTATGGTCCAACAAATCAACGTTTTCATTATTCCCAACTTCGGGTCATGTTTACATCTGGAGAATGCCAAACGAAGCCTACTATCCTGACTGCTTGATTCCAACCATTACACGTGGAGGTGAAAGTGTGATGGTGTGGGCAGCCATATCAGGGTATTCTGCTGGCCCTGTCATTACTCTCAAGGGCCAAGTTATAGCCAACTATTGTAACATTTTATGTGATCAGGTGCACTGTCCCTAAAAATGATGCCATATTTCAGGATGATAACTCGCCAATTCACACAGCAACAATAGTACAATCACGGTCTGCGCAGCATGCAACTGAACTGCAGCATCTTCCCTGGCCTACCAACTCCCAGACTTGAACATTATTGAACCCTTGTGGGTGGTACTGGAGCGTAGACTCCAGAACAGATTTCCGCCTCCTCGTCACTAAAGGAGTTAGAAGAGATTCTGATTGGAGAGTGGCATAACATTCCACTGGAGACTATACAATTATTATATGCCAGTATTCCAAGAAGAATCACAGCTGTATTATGGGCAAATGTGGCCCAACCCCTAATTAATAAACTATTCACAAGTAAGTACAGGTGTTCACATTATTTTGCCTATCCCTTGCATATGGCACCCATGAGATGTGGTGGAAGGAGGTATGGCCCAATAACACGTTAGTCCAGGAACCCTGCCCAAATGTTCAGACCACATCATTCCTGATACCCATGGGGGTGCGCAGCATGTGGGTTTTCGATACCTCACAGACAACTGTTGTGGGAACTGAGAACACATTCTCTGGTGAACTTGGCTTCATCTGTGAAAAGGATCTGTTATGGGAGTTGGGCTCACCCTCACAACAGTGCAATAACCACCTGGAGAAATGGGCTCATGATGCGAAATCCTGAGGCCGCATTGGCTGTATCTGCATTACTTGTACCTTCTGGGGTGGTATTAGTGTAGCTGCTGCTCATCCAGAACCTGCCAGACAGTCTGGCGAGTGATCCACATTCAGTCAGCCTGCTATGTTTCAGTATTCTGCCACTGTTGGAAGTCAAGAAGTCTACGTATGTCAGAGCGCAGTGCCGCTCACTGTGTACTGAAGTTCATAGATAAATACAACGTGATATTTGAGTGTCAATCAGACTGTTCAAAGCAATAAATATTTATAACTGTGTTCTCCGATTGAATAAAATCCTCATACAGAAGTCGATTTCATCCGAAGTTAAGTCTTCTGTATTAAAGCATAAGCTATGCGACTTCCTCCATAAGTCAAACCTATTGAACTGTTGTCTAGTCTATAAAAGAATGGCATACATAATACCCTAGTCAGTGGCACCAAAAATATGGAGATTTGAAAGTGTGTTATGGAATTTTGCATGTACTGAGAAATTGATATGTTTCCAGACACAAGTTCCTATGCTAAACTTAACTGTCTTGGTCCCCACTACAAGTCCTCCATGTCTGCAAAGACAATTCAGTTCAGACTTAACTTCTTTTCTTACTATTGGTATGCAATCAGAGCTCCTACGTATCCAATACCCCCCTCCATCCCCACCAACATTTTTAAAGTTGAAAAATTTTTAAAGTTGTTAGTATTTTCAAATTTACCACATTTCTTAAATAATTTTCTGAAAATAAGATAGCATGAAAACAGTTAAAAAATGGTAATGAATTCAACAGAATTACAAGCTATGTTATGACACAGGACACTTTTGATGTGTTCTCTTGAGGGTTAGACCACATGGATGGTCTTTTAGACTGGCCCACTGCAGAGAGCATTCCAGCCATTCATAGGCTGGCCATGCCTGTTAAGTCCAAAGGTAGGACAGACAAATCACAGGAAGCTGAATAATGCAAGACAGGGAGGAGAGGCCTTCACTATTAAAATAAAAAAATAAAAAAACAACACACTGACTTTCTTGATCGCTAGTAGAGAAAACTGAAAATAACAGCATTCTTCTCATTTACACACCTGCACAACTGTAGTCTGATGAGCTTAGTTCACAATCAGAGTGTAAGTAAAATACTGATAATATTGAGTGCAAACTTCAATTTTTTATCAGGCAAATCACTATTCTTGTAAGTAATGCTAAACTGAAGTATAAACATTTATAATTATATTGAACATTTTCTCTATGTTATTATTATTATTAAATCCTTGGCAACTGCGGTATGTTAAAAGTATGAGTGACAAAAAAATTAATCCTGGATCAGTGCCTGCTCTCGATGTCGATAAGGTTCTTTCTCTTTGCACCAAAATTTTCTTTAATTATCCTTTAAGTGGCACCTACCTTTCCTATAACCACAATGCATCTGCAGTTTTGCATTTCTCCTCTAGTCAATTCTATTTTGCCAATCTGTATTGTTGCATTTTTATATTTTCTCCTTTCGTAAGCCAAATTTAATCTCTCATGTGTTATTCAAGTATATCTGCTGGATCTTTACTTTCTGCCTAGTTATTCAACTGCAGCCTGCACTATTTCAGTCATTCCTCTTCTATTATAGTCCTCTCCTCCACTTCAAACAAAGGAAAATCCAAGATGTAATAATGACAATATTATGAAAAGAATAGATTGCTACTCACCAACTGGAGAAGTAACTGAAATGGAGGAGAAATGACAGCATAATGAAAAGAATAGATTCTGCTCACCATATAGAGGAGATGTTGAGTCACAGACAGACACAACAAAAATACTGCTAAAAACAGCCAGAGACAGTAGTTCTGTGTGTGTGTGTGTGTGTGTGTGTGTGTGTGTGTGTGTGTGTGTGTGTGTGAGTGTGTGAGTGTGTGTGTGTGTGTGTGTGAGTGAGTGAGTGAGTGAGAGAGAGAGAGAGAGAGAGAGAGAGAGAGTGAGTGAGTGAGTGAGTGAGTGAGTGAGATCCAACTACTCCAGACGAACACCTTATGGCCAAAAGCTTACTTGTTTAGCAGTCTTTTTGTTGTGTCTGTCTGTGACTCAACATCTCCTCTATATGATGAGCAGAATCTATTCTTTTCATTATGCTGTCATTTCTCCTCCATTTCAGTTTCTTGTTGCATAATCTTTCCATTTGAAATTGTATTTTTTCCAATTTAACAAGATCCCATCTCCTTAATTCCCTAATTATTTGTGATTTCTTCCGTCTTAGTTTGCATTTCATAAACAATATGTTATGGTCACAACCGACAACTGTGGCTGTAAATGTTTTGAAGTTGAAAATGTAGTTTCTATATCTCTATCTAGCAGTTACATAATCTGTTTCAAACTTTATGTTTTCCCAGGTCTCCTCTACATGTATAGCCTTCTTTCATGATTCTTAAACCAAGTGTTTTTGATGGTTAAAGCATGTTCTGTGCAAAATTCTCCTTCATTCTTCCCCATCTGTTCATGTTCTTCTTCTGTTTTTTACCTCTCCCACAATCAAATTAGAGTCCCCATCACAATTAAGGTTTCAAATTTCTTACGACTTTGTGTACATTAAGTGTTACAATATCTATATGAGAAGTAGGCCCTACATCCTATGTTTTCTGAAGTGAGTGCTGTTTGCTATGTCTGTATTCTTATAGCAAATGATTTAGCTCATACACAGGCCTTAAAAAGTAACAAAGATATGAAGACATGATGTCAGAGGGCTCAACAAGACCTAACTTAGTTCTTGGCTCACCACAGGTTTGTTCACACATAATCTACCCTAGTACAGTGTCAGGATCATATCAGTCTATCTCTGATTCCATATGAAGAATTTCACATGCAGAAGATTTAAATCCTACTAGATTTTCAGTGTCATAGGTCACATACCATTCTGTAAATTGAATCTTTCATGGATCATAATGTGATATAAAAATCATTTCACTCGGAAGTACTCTGATTGATGTTCTATTTTTTACACACATCTCTACAACTAACTGCAAGTTAATGTCTTTGATTCATAGCCACTTTATTTGGAAATATTCATTGGTCACAGATTGGTAGCATCCAGTTTCATACTTTTTGGGATGCTGATGGTGTTGCTGAAATGTAGCAAACTCTCTAACCACAAGTTCAGTCCACCGCTAAATTAGCAATTACCGTATTTATAAATTTCCCCCCCTTCTTTTGTCAATACCTAATCCATAAAAAATCTTGAATCCTTTCAGACTGATATCATAAATTTTTTCTCTTTCTTTTCTTTTCTCTGCTGCATACCTTATTTAGATTTTCTGAAAATAGCAAGGTGAAACAGTTATGTGGAATTTAAAAAAAAGGATTAGGGTAGTTGACATAAACATTTTAAAATGGATGTGTAATGTGACTGTAAAACTGAAGAACACAGTACATGAAACCAATGAACAACCTGATAATACAAACGTATACTTCATATTCATAATTTTAGTTTTGTATAGGTAATTCTCAATTCTGATTATTTTTCACAGAACTTTAGGTAGTTAAAAATGTCAAGCAATCTGTTACGAGATTAGATGTATATCATCAATCTTATTATAACTAACAACAATGTAAGAAAAAGACAGACTGCTACTTACTGTAAAGAAGACATGTTAAGTTGCAGACAAGCAAATTAAAAGACACTTACTGACTGTGCCAGCCTGCATCTTAAAGAGACTTCTTCACAGTAAGTAGCAATCTGTCCTTTCCCACATTGTTGGTGATCCTACTTGAGTTCCCAATGTTTTACTATACTGAAGTCATAACAAAGAATGATTTGTCTTTAGCTTAGTACAATGCTAACTTTGTTACACAATAAGGCAGTTTGTAACTTCAAATATTTTTGGGTTAAGATGTGATTTAAATACTTTTTGTCTGGTACAATAAACAGAAAATTGTAACCAGAGTATGCCAGGAATCAGATACATACTTGAGTCATTGTTTCTAATGTTACTACGTGATAATATATGGTGAAATTATTAACATAATAACAACAATGTTACCTTTTTTACAAAATAAATTAACTGAAGCAATTGATTTCCTATATTATGAATGTGATGGAGTAGTAATATAAACAACACCCTTAATAAAATTATGCTCTACTACGACTCCTGTGGGTGATAGTAGTCTGAGCTTCATTAATAAATAACACACAACATCAACAACATTCAATGATTCTAAATATTAATTATAATTTACTACAAAACAAAATATTTCCTTATACTCTTCTTATACCCATTGCATGTTTTGTAGTATCCAACAACTCATCAATATCATATATCAGCATGTAAGCCAGATGATAGTAGCCAAGGGGAAATACTCACCAATGAACCAGGTGAGGTTGGCAGGTGGCCGGCCATTGGGGATGCTACATGAGGCGTGGACGGATTTCCCCGCAACTAATTCATACCGATTGCCGTCTCCCGTTGTCGATTCCGATGGTGTCAGGAAGATCTGTGGCTGCACTGGTGCTCCTGAAACACAACAGTCACTTCTGGGTTCACTGTACTCCCTGTTTACCTGTTAACGGCCCCACTGACATGAAACTAGTGAATCGTTGTCTCTGAAATGTAGTAGGCCTGATCTACTAATAAGTTTATGAAATGCATGGTGTACATCCACTGATATAATCCACAAGCAACATTGCTGTATGTTGTGGAGTGTACTTTTTGTATTACTGTCACCTCCCTTAGTCCCTGTTCCATCTGCAAAGGAAATATTGATTTTGAGAGTGTGGCATGTATGTATGTATGTATGATGCTGGTATCTCCTAATCCTATGGTAAACAAATTTTATCTATATTTGTACACCCACACTGTTTATATGGACATTCATGATAAGCCACATTAGCAGCTTTTCGGTTATTCATTCCTATGAAGGCAGATAGGAAAGTAATGCACATTTTTTTTTTCTTCCCTGGTACTTCAGCTAGAATACTGAAATTTCACAGTAATCTAGTTTGAAGTTTGCATTACAGATGGTATTTTGATTTCATGGCGATTAACAATACCAGCTCTGGGTAACTTACTAGTCAATATCCTTCATTATTCAAACTTTCTTCAAAATTATTCTGAACATTAGGGAGATGGAAGGAGGGGGGAAGCATGGTAGCTGTCTTCACTGCCCTCACTGGGTATTTCCTTGTTAACAAGCAGTTCATAAGCTACCTTGCTCCTGAGGAATCTCTCAGAGTCTCAGTCTGGTATTTGCTTGTTGTACAGTTTGTTTCACCATTTCACTAGAATTCACTCTTTATACATACTCCCAGATTTTTAATTGATCAGATTGGTCCCAGAGATTGCTAAACAATCGTGTAATCAACTAATAACAGGGTTTTCAATGTATTTATGCGCTGTAAGCTGCATGTGTTTATGTTATGGCCCAAATGCTAATCATTACACCAAGTGTCCATCGTTTGTAGGTTTTCATGTATCTCACTGCTATAATTTACAGTGAACATTGACACAAGCATTAGCTTTTTTCCCTCTTGACTGAAGATCTTGAGTTTCCAACAATGATGTCCCAGGTAACTGCAAGCCAAATTGGCACACTGTCCCTCCACCAGGAGTGGTCATAGTGAGGTACGGGAAAAATCACAAAATTATCTGTATTACAAATATAGCTCCCTTTACCTGTGGTTCTTCACAATGAGAATAAATGTCCTTGTGTTCCAATTGCTCATGCAATTAAGGAGATGATGAAATCATCGTCATCATCACAAGCATCTGCAAAGGGGTGGCAACAGGGGCCACTTTCCCCCTACTGGAATGGGGATACAGATTTTTATTCATTATGAAAATCTCTCACACTTCTAGCAACATGGTTTATCAATACTGAGCTTCACAGGAAGTATTGTGACTTCAGCAATCACTATTTATCTTGGTTCCTAGGACTGTCTTAAACACTATGGGGTGCAACACATCACTAAATGCAGTCGCAGACCTACAAATTCTGTAGCCCGTTTCACCTGAATGCACAATCACATGAAATTTATGAGATGAGTACTGCCTTAGTTCAGACCTAGGCTGCTAAAAGTTGGTTCTACCAGTCAATTTGAGGTGGGCTTTAGGAGATTTCCTACATCCATTCATTTGAATCCTCATCATGGCTTATAGTTGTTTCAACAAATTCAAAAAATGTAGCTTTCGAAACACATTTTATCAACTTCAGTTATGCATTTTATCAACTTTAGTTATGCCAATCAACATTAAAAATAGAAAGCATGAAAGTAATGCAATAAATCCATCAACATGATCAGATGGGAAGTTCACTAAGCAAACAAAGTGTCACAGGTCATCAAAATTGAATGAGAGCTTTTCAAAGTTTATTCCTAGTTTCTTCACCTCATGCGACATTAATGTGGCACTTGTTTTTGGACATTTTTGCTGATACCCAACAAGATTTTCTGAATAAGTCTGATTTTTGTATTTCATATTTTAGAATTTCAGTGTCAACAACAATGGAATATTAAGAAACTTTCTTTGAATCTTTTTATCTGTACAGGGTGTACATAAATTCCGGGAACACTTTCAATTATTTATTGCACCAGAACTAAACACAGTACAGATATCATACATACACTCCTGGAAATTGAAATAAGAACACCGTGAATTCATTGTCCCAGGAAGGGGAAACTTTATTGACACATTCCTGGGGTCAGATACATCACATGATCACACTGACAGAACCACAGGCGCATAGACACAGGCAACAGAGCATGCACAATGTCGGCACTAGTACAGTGTATATCCACCTTTCGCAGCAATGCAGGCTGCCATTCTCCCATGGAGACGATCGTAGAGATGCTGGATGTAGTCCTGTGGAACGGCTTGCCATGCCATTTCCACCTGGCGCCTCAGATGGACCACCGTTCGTGCTGGACGTGCAGACCGCGTGAAACGATGCTTCATCCAGTCCCAAACATGCTCAATAGGGGACAGATCCGGAGATCTTGCTGGCCAGGGTAGTTGACTTACACGTTCTAGAGCACGTTGGGTGGCACGGGATACATGCGGACGTGCATTGTCCTGTTGGAACAGCAAGTTCCCTTGCCGGTCTAGGAATGGTAGAACGATGGGTTCGATGACAGTTTGGATGTACCGTGCACTATTCAGTGTCCCCTCGACGATCACCAGAGGTGTACAGCCAGTGTAGGAGATGCCGGGTGTTGGCCCTGTGTCCCTCAGTCGTATGCAGTCCTGATTGTGGCGCTCACCTGTACGGCGCCAAACACGCATACGACCATCATTGGCACCAAGGCAGAAGCAACTCTCATTGCTGAAGACGACATGTCTCCATTCGTCCCTCCATTCACGCCTGTCGCGACACCACTGGAGGCGGGCTGCATGATGTTGGGGCGTGAGCGGAAGACGGCCTAACGGTGTGCGGGACCGTAGCCCAGCTTCATGGAGACGGTTGCGAATGGTCCTCGCCGATACCCCAGGAGCAACAGGGTCCCTAATTTGCTGGTAAGTGGCGGTGCGGTCCCCTACGGCACTGCGTAGGATCCTACGGTCTTGGCGTGCATCCGTGCGTCGCTGCGGTCCGGTCCCAGGTCGACGGGCACGTGCACCTTCTGCCGACCACTGGCGACAACATCGATGTACTGTGGAGACCTCACACCCCACGTGTTGAGCAATTCGGCGGTACGTCCATCCGGCCTCCCGCATTCCCACTATACGCCCTCGCTCAAAGTCCGTCGACTGCACATACGGTTCACGTCCACGCTGTCGCGGCATGCTACCAGTGTTAAAGACTGCGATGGAGCTCCGTATGCCACGGCGAACTGGCTGACACTGACGGCGGTTGTGCACAAATGCTGCGCAGCTAGCGCCATTCGACGGCCAACACCGCGGTTCCTGGTGTGTCCGCTGTGCAGTGCGTGTGATCATTGCTTGAACAGCCCTCTCGCAGTGTCCGGAGCAAGTATGGTGGGTCTGACACACCGGTGTCAATGTGTTCTTTTTGCCATTTCCAGGAGTGTATGTCATTTCGAAGAGAAACCCTGAAAATTTTTTTTTCATGTAGACCGCCACAGTGTAGTTTGGTAATTTGCCAATAGTCAGCACTAGTCGCAAACCTGGTGAGTTCAGGTACGGAGCGAACTTTCTGTGTGTTGGATCACCAGATCACAATCCGTGTGACTTTTTTCTGTGGGGACACAATAAAGGTCTGATGTATGTACAGTGTCTACCACATGATGAAGCAGAGTAGCAGAGCTCCGGGAGAGAATAGAGGAAGAGACTGCCACAGTCGACAATGCCATGCTGGGACGGGTCTGGCAAGAATTCAATTACCCTATTGACACCTGCCAGGTCACTCATAGTTCGCATATAAAATGTTTGTAAAAAAAATCTTCCTGAGTTTCTCTTCAAAATTCAATATGTATGACATTTGTACAATGTTTAGCTCTTGTGCAACAAATAATTGAAAGTGTTCCCAGACTTTATGTACACACTGAATTTTGTAAGTTATTGGTAACCCTGGGTGCAGTCATGTGATGACAGAATTTCAGAGTGTTCAATACCACAAGATTGTGTACTCTCCTGAAATATGCATATCATCTAAGTATCAAAGTAACCTACTTTTAAAATGCTGAGTGGATAACTATCATTCATTTAAGATAAATACATTTTGTTTACTTGTTGTCAAAATTAATGCTTTGGGTATGACACATTTTGAAGCACACAAAATCAGTTCCATCGAAAATTGTAATTTTTGAAATATGTTCCTTCTTGAATAAATTTCTGCAGGCACCCATGATCACCACCACCACCACCAAATTCACCATGATCTTCACTTGCAGGGATTAGGCTTACTGCTCATCTCATTTTGGGCCTACCACGCTTTCTTCTTCTTCTTCTTCCTCCTCCTCCTCCCCCCCCCCCCCCCCCCCCCCCTCAGACTGTATCTCAACAGTCATTCTGTGAGTCTTTCTTCTGGAAATCTGCTCAAATACTCTTCCCACCTGTTTCTACACTTCTCTGTTTTGCTGTTTATCCTTCAACATTCACTTCTTCTCTAATTTTTTTCCATTTCTCATTCAGGTTTGGTGTGTGCAGTCTTTCACTGCTCTTAAAGATCCCATTCAACTGCCCGTATTTTACTCTTATCCCTCTTTGCAAGAACCCAGATTTCACTCCTATACAACAGACATCATGGCCACAGTTCATAAAACTTTATTTTTTTTCTTTTTTTGTCCTGTTCTTTAAGTTCATATTAACAAAGTTACATATATACTGAAACTATTGAAGCTTGTCATCTGTTCCTGTTATGCTGGTAACTTACTTGGTTTTGTAAGCTTCTGTACAGCATACTGTGTTTTAAGGAGACATGTAAGAAGACATACAAGAATTTTTAAACTCCTACTCACACTTACCCAGTATGAGAAATACAAATGGTGTGTATGTGGGTATCTCAAGGCAACTGCATTTTTCCCTGGCCTGCTACTTAGGTACACAAAGAACTGCTACTTTCTATGCAAGTGGGAGAGCAGATAAAAAAAACTCTATTATTAGGGAAAAATTGCCTGTACAGAAGAATATGGTGCACAATCTTCTTGTTGGCCCCAGAAATGTGTATCTACTTCCACTGCACATTAAATTGGACCTAGCCAAAAACTTTGTGAAAGCCACGGACAAAACTTATGTGGGTTCATGTACTTGTGAGAGAAGTTTCCATGATAAGGGAAGCAAAAATAAAGGGAGGAGGAATATTTGTAGGATTCCAAGTTAGGGACTTAACTTCTGATGAACATTTCCTTGATTTGTGAGTGACATTACTCAAATGGAAGAGTATGATCAAGGCAAATGAAGTACCACAATGTTGTCTGATGATTGCTAGTCCTTATGAAGTGATATTCCTGAGGGAAGGTATCATGGGAAATCAAGATGCAAATACTTCAGGCATGATTCTATACTTTTCTTTGCTCTTATGTTACTAATTTCTTTGATTCCTTTGTGTATTGTCAGATTTTTTCTGTTGTTCACATCTGGATGTGGTGTTGTAAGAGTGTGTCATTTTGGCAGATAGAAATAACACACATGCCACAGGGAGAATTTCCAAAAATCATTATTATGTGAAAATTGAGGCCAGTACAGAAATTATGAAATCTGATCTGGAGCCAGGGGCAAATTGTCTATAAGAAACAGTTCAGACAACAGAAACTCCAGGTTAGAATATCAACAATATTAGGGAAAGTCCAGATTTCTATGCACTGTAAAGGTTATCCATTGATTCGCAGACAGACACAACAAAACAATGTTACAGATTACAGCTTTTGGCCAAAGCCTTCTTCAGCAAATAAAAGACAAAGACATTCAAGCAAGCACACCTCACAGAGGCATGACTGTTACCACCATCAGCTCCCACCTGCTGGAACATGTGTACATTTTCTTTGCTGTAGAAGGTTTTGGCCAAAAGCTATAATCTATAAGAGTCCTTTTCTTTTGCCCATCTGGAAATTCAATGGGTCATATGTATGGTGAGAAGAAGTGCATAATGTTAATTTAGCTGTAAAAGAAATTCTTTTCATTGACCACCGTTATTCGTATTATTTGTGAGATCATTCACAGTTGTGTCAAATGTTTCTCCAATCCATTTTATTTCTTACTGTTAGACAAATCATTCTGCAAAACATTTGACATCAAATTCAATTTTTTTAATTTTTATTTATTTATTTATTTATTTTTTTAAGTTTTGTTCAGAAAGCATGAACCTAATTTGTACATTCCCTGTACAAAAATTCTACCTCAAAACACTAATTAAGTGTTTAATATTACTTGACTTTTTCTGACTCTTCATTGGGCTATGAAAATTCAGAGAAAATCCACAGTGTAATTTCTAAGGAGTCTTGTTTTTAATCCAGTCAAATATCTGACCAAAACAACTGCTCAAGAATTCCTTCTGTGTTTGATGAAGTTTCAAAGTAATACAAAGACTGGCAAATTGCTTTAGATATTCAGAAATTTAAAACTGCATACTACTCAAAACAAAACAATGTAAGGCTCCTTCATAGGTAAAGCAGATGACTGACTTTGGTTCAGTGATAGAAAAAAGCAGGTAACTGACTTTGGTTCAGTGATAAAATACTAGGAAAATGCAATGTCTACAAAGGAGTTTGCTAACAAAACACTCATGTGATCCATCCTAAATATGCATAAGTATTTGGTACAAGTACCAAATAGGACTATTAAGGGATACTGAACGTATACAAAGAAGGGCAGCACAAATGCTCTTTTGTTTGACTCATGGCACAGTGTCATGGAGATGCCAGGAAAACTGACCAGGCAGATGCTTGAAGGCATACACCTATAATCCCACAAACACCTTCTTTGAAGGTTTCAAGCACAAGCCTTAAGTGAGTAATCTAGCAATATACAACCTACCACACACCACTCCCATACGCATCATGAAAATAAGGTTCGACTAGTTACAGCAGACACAAAGGTATTTGAGCAAACATCTTTCTGGTGCTCCACGCATTAATTAAATGAGAATGAGAATGAATACTTCTACACTGGAAAGAACAGTCTGCCATAAACTTCACTCTAGTTTTCTAAGTATAGGCGCAGATGCAGAGAAGGAAGGGGGTGGCACAGGAGGATAAGGAAATAAGGGGAGGAAGAGTATACTCACGGGCGACAGTGATGATGGCGGTCTCCACCAGCTCTTCTGCGCTCTGAGCATTTCCCATGGTGCACTTCCAAACACCGTTGTCACGGTCCGATGCCCGTTGGAGCATCATGCCGCACTGGCCCTTCTCGTAGCCTTCACCGTAGTAGACGGGATCCCCAGTGGTTGTCACTTTCGTCTGCTAAACAGAGTTACTCTTGTAGCACATGGCAGGTGGCTTATGATGATTGATATACACAATGAAATTATGATGTTGTTGTTGTGTTTGGTGATGGTGGTGTTTTTTTTGTGTGTGTGTGCGTGCATTTAGCTTATGAAGGAGGACTATTTGACTGAAAGCAAAAAGTTTAGCCATCTTTTCCTGTATCTTTCTGTGGCTCAATGCTTCAATGCTTCCTCTATGTAGTGGATAGCAAGTGCTCTTTTCATACTGTTGTTATTCCTTTCTGAATTTCCCAACGTTTAAAAAAAAATAAGAATGTATTCTGGTAATAATGAATTATGCTGTCCAACTAAGAGCTGCAAAAAATAAGAATGTTCTAGGAGCCATGCCATACCAGGGAACTGACTGACTGTAAGTGCCAATACGAAAGTTTTTGTATCAAGTACCGTTAATATTGAGGTACTAAGTCATATTTCTGACAATACAAGGACAGCAATAATGTTTTAAGGATTAGAACAGGAGGGAACAAAAACCATTTTGAATGTCTTTTAAATTCTTACAAGAGAATTAAAAAAATTAAATCCAAGGAAAGAATCTCAGTATTGGCTTCTAGTTCTTCCACACCACCATTCTTGGTGTCAGTCGTTACAAAGTCGTGCTGTTGAAGTAATGGAAACATTGTCAACTGGTCTTTCTGTTGTGAAACTGATAAACATGGCTAGTCTTTCAGATGTAATGTGACATGCTATACATCTGTCATGATCTTTTCTCTTTTGAATAACTGACATTTTTTTCATTCTTCTCTTTGAGTTTAGGAACTGTTGTACAGCTATGTGAGATGGATGAGTGTCAGACAATTTAATCATATTGCATTTGGAGATCTTACATATGCCTGCACTGACAATAGTGTTTCAGCAGCATCTTTAAAATCACCAAATAAGTCATTTGCATGAATTGGAATTACATGGAATGAGTCCACAGCTCTAGCTGACCCAACAACTTTATGTGGAATAAAGATGTTGGTTACCTTTCTTTGTTTCTATAATTGCAAAATATCTGTTGCAGCTCCAAAAGTTATGCCCAAAAACTTGTGTGTTATCTCTTCAAACTATCCAAGACTAAATGGACGAGACCTTGATGAATGGCACTTGGAACTCCATTCAGAAGTACTGCTTGGCACAAACACCATGTGCCATCTGGCAATGAATGTTGAAGCATGATTTGACAGTTGGAACTCTTGGGACATGCAACAGTGTATCAAAAACACAGTAGTGCCAGAAATGTAATTTTTTTCTTTTTTTTCTGGTTTGGTGCAGCCCACCACAGATTCCTTTCTGTGCCAACTTCTTCATCTAAGAGTAGCACTTGCAATCTATGTCCTCAATTATTTACTGCATGTACTCCAATCTCTATCTTCCTCTATAGTTTTTATTCTTTACAGCTCCCTCTAGTACAATGGAAGTTATTCCCCATCTCTTAACACCCTAATGTCTTAACAGATGACCTAACATTCTGTCTTCCCCTTCTTGTCACTGTTTTCCATATGTTCCTTACCCTCCAATTCTGTGCACAACCACCTCATCTCTTACCGTATCATTACACCTAATTTTCAACATTCTTTCATAGAGCCACATCTCAAATGCTTCGATTCTCTTCTGTTCCAATTTTCCCACTGTCCCTGTTTCAGTACCATACAATACTGTGCTCCAGACATACATTCTCACAAAATTCTTGCTTAATTAAGATCTATGTTGGATACTAATAGATTTCTCTTGGCCATGAATGCCCATTTTGCCAGTGCTAGTATGCTTTTCATGTCCTCCATGCTCTGCCTATTATAGGTATTTTGCTGCTCAGGTAGCAGAATATCCTAACTACTTCTACATCTTTACACTAATACTGATGTCAAGTTTAACTGTTCACATTTCTGCTACTTCTCATTACTTTCATCTTTCTTCCATTTACTCTTAATTCACATTCTGTACTCATTACACTATTCATTCCATTCAGCAGAATCTGTAATTCTTCTTCACTTTCACTGGGGACAGTAATATCATCAACAAATCTTATCACTGATATCCTTTCACCTTGAATTTTAATTCCACTCTTGAAATTTCCGTCATTCTTTTAAAAAAAATTATATGTAGATTGAACAGAAGGGGTAAAAGACTACATCCCTGTCTTATACCATTTTTAAACCAAGCACTTCATTATTTGACTTCCACACAAACGATTCCCTCTTGGTTCTTCCACATATTGTATGTTACCCATCTTGCCCTGTAGTTTACCCGTATTTTTCTGAGAATTTTGAACATCTTGCACCATTTGACATTGCCTAATGTGAATTCCAGGCCAATGAATCCTACAAGTGTATTGATTTTTCTTTAGTGTTGCTTGCATTACAAATCACAATTTCAGGACTGTCTCTTTGGTACCTTAACCTTTCATACAGCTAAACTGATTGTCATCTACCACACCTTCTATTTTCTTTTCCATTCTTCTGTTTATTATTTTGATTGTCATCTACCACACCTTCTATTTTCTTTTCCATTCTTCTGTTTATTATTTTCATCAGAAACTTGGATTCACTAGCTGTTAAGCTGACTGTGTGATAAGACTTCCACTTGTCTGCTTTTGCTATCTTCGGAAATGTGTGGATTGATGTCTTTCCACAAGTCTGATAGTACATTGCCAGACTCATATTTTCTACACATCAGTGTGAATAGCCATTTTGTTGCCACATCCCCATTGATTTTGGAAATTATATTTGGAAATTATAATGGAATGTTTTCAATCCCTTCTGGCTTATTCAATCTTCAGTCTTCCAAAGCTCTTTTAAATTCTGATTCTGATACTGGATTCCCTATCCCATCTATACTGATTTATGTTTCTTCTTCTATCATGTCATCAGACAAGTCTTCCCCTCACAGAGGCCTTCAATGTACTCTTACCACTCATAATTTCTCTGCTCTGCATTTAACAGTGGAATGCCTGTTGCACTCTTTAATGTTAGCACCCTGGCTTTTAATTTCACTGAAGGATGTTTTGACCTTTCTATATGCCAAGTCAGTGCTGAAATTATTTCTTTTTCGATTTCTTCATAATTTTCTTGTAGAAAATTCGCCTTAGCTTCCCTGCACTTCCTACTTATTCCATTCCTAATTGACTTGTATTTCTGTATTCCTGAAGTTTCCTGAACATTTATGCATTTCCTTATTTCATCAAGCAACTGAAGCATTTCTTCTGTAACCCATGGTTTCTTCACAGTTACCTTCATTGTACATGTTTCTTTTTCAACTACTTTGATTGTCCTTTCTAGAAATGTCAGTAAGTCTTCAACTGAAGTGACTACTGAACTATTCCTTATCGCAGTTTCTATAGCCTTGGAGACATTCAAGCATGTCTCTTTATTCCTTAGTAATTCCACATCCCACTTTTTATACACTGATTCTTCCTGGCTAGTCTCTTAAACTTCAGCCAATTCTTCATCACTACTAAATTGTTATCTGAGTCTATATCTGCTTCTGGGTATGCATTACAATCCAGTGTCTGACTTCAAAATCTCTGCCCGACTGATGTAGTCTAACTGAAAGCTTCCTGTGTCTCCAGGCCTTTTCCCAGTTTACCTTCTCCCCTTGTGATTCTTGAATGGAGTATTTTCCGTTACTAGCTGAAATTTGTTGCAGAACTGAATTAGTTTTTCTCCTTTCTCATTCCTAGTACCAAGCTCGTACTGTCCTGTAACCTGTTCTTCTAGTCCTTCACCTACATCCACATTGCAGTTCCCATGACTATTACATTTTCATCTTCCTTTGTGTACTGTATTTCCCTTTCAATAACTTTGTGTGTTTTGTCTCCTCCTTCATTTTCAGCTTGCAATGCCAGCACACATAGCTGAACTATTGTTGTCAGAGTTGGTTTGCTCTTGGTTCTGATGAGAACAAGCTTATCATTGAACTGTCCACACTAACTCATTCTGTCCTATCTTCCTAGGACTGCTGTGACAAGGAAGCATGAACTCGTGATGAATGGCATCACATTCGTTTCGGCAATGTATCATAGTTCTACACTACCTTCAATGCCATTGTTGGCAAGTATGATGGCGACCTATCGAGAGGCCACAAATTGTGTGGGGAGCTGTCGGGTGTGACTTGAGGCAGTGATTGAGTCTGCTCTTATGGCACAACATAAGTAATGGACAACCTGCATCATCATGTGCTACCTTTCACGAGACAGTATCATGATGACATTTTCCAAGAGAACAATGCTCATCCATACATGGCACGTGTGTCTATGATACGTCCGCATGATACTAAGGTACTCACAATGGCCAGAAAGATCCCAGATCTGTGCTCAATATAAACTGTGTGGGACCAGTTTGGATGTCTACTTCATCCCAGTGCCTGTTGCCAGCATATCAGGGACCAGATACAACAGCAACAATTGTGGGGCAGCTTGCCTCAAGCAAGGTCAGAAGAGCTTTGTCACACGCTTCCATGCATCCAGGCCAGAGTGGGTGCAATGTTCTGCTAATAAGTGGGCCCATACTGTCAAGTCCTTTGTAAATTTCACTTGATTCTGCAATTACAAAAATTACATTACATATCCTCTCAGTCTATACAGTTTCATTTCATTACCTCCTGTGTCACTATTTTTTACCAAGCAGTGTATTTATGGATGAATAGCTCACTTATTTCTGTGCCACAGTGAGTGATTGATGGTGTATCTCATTTCTCTTTCTTGTATATTCTTTATGAATGTTACTATTGTTTTCAAACTGTGATTGACTGCTGAAAACGAATGTCACAAAGGAGTAAATGTGTTATGAGGCTGCATAAGTTTGCCCAGTAGCTTAAAGAGCTGCCTACAAGTTCTAGAACAGGCACTACACATATCCTTATTACTCACTTTTGTACAATAAACACTTTTTTCTCCTCTGTGACAAGTAACCCCAGAATATGATGCCATAACGTATTAGTGAACGAAAACTGGAAAATTATATCAACATCTTTGAAAGCTGATAGTATCTATAACACAAAAATTGCTTCGTTTTGGGTTGGCATTTCAGATGATCTGTACCAGGTAAATAGCTTCCAGTTCTGGTCCTTATCAGTACAAATACCTAAGAATTTGCAGTAACCTATTTCATTCATTGATTATTAAGACATTGGAGAATACCTATGGCAGTACCACAGGAAGCACGCTTAGAGGGCGAACACTGTAGAGGAAGTACACATTGATAGTGGGCATCAGTATCAACATAAAAAAAAAACAAAGAAAAAGTGTGCCTCTTTGAAAATTATTGTCATTGTCATTGTCCTCCTGCCCATTATCGTTCTTGTCTTTCATGCTATGTTGCTATGGTGTTGCGTTGTGATGACATTCCGCATAGAACAGTTAATAAAGTATTGATGTGTATAATTCGCAGGTTCAGTAGTCGAAGATCATTCACACTAATCGCCACCCTAATTGCTACAAAATAAATGAGGCGGCTAAAGGTAAGTCCTAGCCCCACCCTGAAATGACGAGAATGGCAGATTGGCACCACAGCAGACAAACTCTTGACAGGCTGTACCAAACTAAAACTAGACCCTCTTCCACGTTCCCCCACCCCACAAAAAAGTGGTGTACTTACGCTGGGGTTCAGGAACAAGGGTTTGCCGCCCCTGGGGGTCTCCATGCGGCAGTACACTATCGGCACGCCCGTCCGGCACATGAGTTTGACTTGATCTCCAGGAAGAACCACTTGCTCGCGTGGGTGCACCGTCGCCGTCGCTGACTGAGCACCTGTGGGAAGAACCAAAGCAACACAGCTCTCAGTACTTCAGACTACACACCTCGCAGCCTCCTGTGGCGTGCCGCAGGAGCCATATCAGGGATACCAACTTCTACAGCACCTCCATAAGGGACTCCAGTAGCAACTCCAAACTTTTATGGGAGGCACGCACAATGTACTAACCTGAAAACTTACTTCTGTCATTTTAGTGTAAAATACTGCATTAATAACTTTGAATCTACGTGCTACTGAGCATGTTTCAACACTTACTAAACATTCAAAATGTTAGACATTAACATGTATTATGCTATAACAAGGCTAGTCTTCGATAAAATCATATTTGTCTATTTCTTTTGCATTAGTTCAACATCACTTGTAGTTCTGATTTTACAAGTTTCAAGAAACATTTTTCTTTAATACATAATAAGGAGACGGATACTGGCAGAAGTACAGCTGTGAGTACCGGGTGTGAGTCGTGCTTCGGTAGCTCAGTTGGTAGAGCACTTGCCCGCGAAAGGCAAAGGTCCCGAGCTCGAGTCTCGGTCGGGCACACAGTTTTAATCTGCCAGGAAGTTTCATAATAAATATAAGCTTGCAGTACATTAGGAAATGTTTCCCATTTACTATTGTTGTTACGTTCTGCCAAGCACTTTCACTGTAGAAGAAAATTCGACAAAGAGCAATCACCATTGGTTCGGAGCTACACTTAGTATTGGCTCATTTAAATAAAGTATCATTCATTATTATCGGAACTTCAATGACCTTGCTGTTACACATCATTGGATTCGTCTCGATAGCCTCCATTAGAAAATAAGTACCAAACTACAGCATCTCATTTAAGAAAACAAAGTTAACTTTGATACCTCTGACGCGACCTCACCTAGCAACAAAAAAACCGACGTCATATTATGGCTCCCGTTATCGCATGCAACTTTTGTCCCACAAACTTTTCAGCTACTATCATACTTTCGGAGCTATTCCAGGTGGCAATAGTTAGTGACTCATCCCGTATATACTGCTTTCAAACCTAAACTAGGCCTCGGATGGATAAAGATCCATACATCTCCGTAATTCATTGTCTGCACTACAAATGATGGCAGGTGACGTTCGAATATAATGAATTTCCTTGAGACAGAGAAGTTGCTGTCCATGCATCAGCACAGCTTTAGAAAGCATCGCTCCTGCGAAACGCAACTCGCCCTTTTTCACATGGTATCTTGTGAACCATGGATGAAGGGTATCAGACGGATGCCATATTCCGCATGGTGGATTGCGGAGTATGGTTGTTGATGTAGATGTAGGGACCGTCAGTCAGTACACAAAGTCACATGACAAACATTCGATTTTGGCAGCTCCGAAGGACTGCAATGTCCTCGACGGATTTGTTACTCGGGCGAAGTCCAGCCATTCGTCCACGTCCCAGGTCACTCAGATCTTCTGACCGACCGACTCTGCTGTTACTGCTTCTCTGCATGTTTGTAGGCACGCTTCTCGTCGCACCTAGTTGTCAATTCCGCATAGTGGTGTCCGGATGCTTTCGATCAGACAATTTACGGTCCTACATTCATCACTTGAAGTTGTTTCTTGGAACTTTATAAGTAGACTTTCTCAGGACTGATTCCGTACATCTTAAAAGTGTCTGCAAGATCACTAAGAACTGGTTCACTGCACTTTTACGCACATAGACGAAGCTTTCAAGGCTGGATCATAGTAAATCGAGGCCAGTACATGACATGATGTATGCAGAAACAAACAGCTTATTAATTTTGTGAAGTGCATGGAATAGCAGATTAAAAGAAGTTAAAAATTGGCTGTACCTTACTTGTTCGTTATAATTACCAGTTTCGCTCAAAAAACAGATCATCCTCAGGGATGAAGAATCACGTTACTTACAGTTCATG
This sequence comes from Schistocerca gregaria, assembly GCF_023897955.1. NCBI lineage: Eukaryota > Metazoa > Arthropoda > Insecta > Orthoptera > Acrididae > Schistocerca > Schistocerca gregaria. The sequence goes on along the minus strand of NC_064927.1, from coordinate 469,386,410 downwards.
TGTCCAAGTATAGTGACTGAAAAAAATCGTAACACCAAAAAATAATTAATGTAGAGTGATGAAATTTCTGGAATAAATTTGTCTAGGTAACATGTTTACCTGACCAACATTACAAGATCATACACTACTGGCCATTAAAATTGCTACACCAAGAAGAAATGCAGATGATAAACGGGTATTCATTGGACAAATATACACTCCTGGAAATTAAAATAAGAACACCGTGAATTCATTGTCCCAGGAAGGGGAAACTTTATTGACACATTCCTGGGGTCAGATACATCACATGATCACACTGACAGAACCACAGGCGCATAGACACAGGTAACACAGCATGCACAATATAGGCACTAGTACAGTGTATATCCACCTTTCGCAGCAATGCAGGCTGCTATTCTCCCATGGAGACGATCGTAGAGATGCTGGATGTAGTCCTGTGGAACGGCTTGCCATGCCATTTCCACCTGGCGCCTCAGTTGGACCAGCGTTCGTGCTGGACGTGCAGACCGCGTGAGACGACGCTTCATCCAGTCCCAAACATGCTCAATGGGGGATAGATCCGGAGATCTTGCTAGCCAGAGTAGTTGACTTACACCTTCTAGAGCACGTTGGGTGGCACGGGATACATGCGGAATAGCACTGTCCTGTTGGAACAGCAAGTTCCCTTGCCGGTCTAGGAATGGTAGAACGATGGGTTCGATGACGGTTTGGATGTACCGTGCACTATTCAGTGTCCCCTCGACGATCACCAGAGGTGTACGGCCAGTGTAGGAGATCGCTCCCCACACCATGATGCAGGGTGTTGGCCCTGTGTGCCTCGGTCGTATGCAGTCCTCATTGTGGCGCTCACTTGCACGGCGCCAAACACGCATACGACCATCATTGGCACCAAGGCAGAAGCGACTCTCATCGCTGAAGACGACACGTCTCCATTCGTCCCTCCATTCACGCCTGTCGCGACACCACTGGAGGCGGGCTGCACGATGTTGGGGCGTGAGCGGAAGACGGCCTAACGGTGTGGGGGACCGTAGCCCAGCTTCATGGAGACGGTTGCGAATGGTCCTCGCCGATACCCCAGGAGCAACAGGGTCCCTAATTTGCTGGGAAGAGGCGGTGCGGTCCCCTACGGCACTGCGTAGGATCCTACGGTCTTGGCGTGCATCCGTGCGTCGCTGCGGTCCGGTCCCAGGTCGACGGGCACGTGCACCTTCCGCCGACCACTGGCAACAACATCGATGTACTGTGGAGACCTCACGCCCCACGTGTTGAGCAATTCGGCGGTACGTCCACCCGGCCTGCCGCATGCCCACTATACGCCCTCGCTCAAAGTCCGTCAACTGCACATACGGTTCACGTCCACGCCGTCGCGGCATGCTACCAGTGTTAAAGACTGCGATGGAGCTCCGTATGCCACGGCAAACTGGCTGACAGTGACGGCGGCGGTACACAAATGCTGCGCAGCTAGCGCCATTCGACGGCCAACACCGCGGTTCCTGGTGTGTCCACTGTGCGGTGCGTGTGATCATTGCTTGTACAGCCCTCTCGCAGTGTCCGGAGCAAGTATGGTGGGTCTGACACACCGGTGTCAATGTGTTCTTTTTTCCATTTCCAGGAGTGTATTATACTAGTACTGACATGTGATTACATTTTCAAGCAATTTGGGTGCATAAATCCTGAGAAATCAGTACCCAGAACAACAACCTCTGGTCGTAATAACGGCCTTGATACGCCTGGGCATTGACTCAAACAGAGCTTGGATGGCGTGTACAGGTACAGCTGCCCATGAAGCTTCAGTACGATACCACAGTTCATCAAGAGTAGTGACTGGCGTATTGTGGCGAGCCAGTTGCTCTCCCACCACTGACCAGACGTTTTCAATTGGTGAGAGATCTAGAGAATGGGCTGGCCAGGGCAGCCAGTCGAACATTTCCTGTATCCAGAAAGGCCGGTACAGGACCTGCAACATGCGGTGGTGCATTACCCTGTTGAAATGTAGGGTTTCGCAGGGATCAAATGAAGGATAGACCCACGGGTCGTACCACATCTGAAATTTAACATACTCTGCTAAACGTGCCGTCGATGAGAACAAGAGGTGACCGAGACGTGTTACCATTGGCACCCCTTACCATCACGCCGGGTGATACGCCAGTATGGCGATGGCGAATACACGCTTCCAATGTGCGTTCACCGCGATGTCGACAAACACGGATGCGACCATCATGTTGCTGTAAACATAACCTGGATTCATCCGAAAAAAATGACGTTTTGCCATTCGTGCACCCAGGTTCGTCGTTGAGTACACCATCGCAGGCGCTCCTGTCTGTGATGCAGCGTCAAGGGTAACCGCAGCCACGGTCTCCGAGCTGCCCATCTGTCGACTCAGGGATCGAGACGTGGCTCCACGATCCGTTACAGCCATGCGGATAAGACGTTTGTCATCTCGACTGCTAGTGACACGAGACCGTTGGGATCCAGCACGACATTCCGTATTACGCTCCTGAATCCACTGATATTCTGCTAACAGTCACTGGATCACGATCAGCGCGAGCAGCAGTGTCTCGATACGATAAACCGCAATCGCGATAGGCTACAATCCGACCTTTATCAAACTCGTAAACGTGGTGGAACGCATTTCTCCTCCTTACACGCGGCATCACAACAACGTTTCACCAGGCAGCGCCGGTCAACTGCTGTTTGTGTATGAGAAATCAGTTGGAAACTTTCCTCATGTGAGCACGTTGTAGGTGTCGCCACCGGCGCCAACCTTGTGTGAATGCTCTGAAACGCTAATCATTTGCATATCATAGCATCTTCTTCCTGTCGGTTAAATTTCGTGTCTGTAGCAAGTCATCTTCGTGGTGTAGCAATTTTAATGGACAATAGTGTAGGTTAATGTAAGCGCGAGATAAGCCATTGCAAATGTGAAATGCTGGTACACATACAACTGGTGTAACCGCCAGAATGTTGAATGCAAGCATGCAAACGTGCATGAATTATGTTGTACAAGTGCTGAATGCCAGTTTGCGGGATCGAGTTCCATGCCTGTTGCACTTGGCTGGCCAGTACTCTGACGGTTGATGCTGTTTGTGGGTGACGCTAGAGTTGTCTGATGATGCCCCATAGGTGCTGATCTGGTGAGTCTGGTGAGCGAGTAACCAAGGCAACATGCTGACATTCTGTAAAGCATGCTGAGTCACGACAACGGTACGTGGGCGAAATTTATCCTGTTGGAAAACACCCCCTGGAATCCTGTTCATGAATGGGGGCACTACAGGTGCAGCTCGAATCACCAGACTGATGTGCAAATTTACTTTCAGGCTGCTTGGGATAACCACGACAGTGCTCCTGCTGTCATACGAAGTCTCACCCCAGACCGTAACTCCATAGTTTGTCTAGCACGCAGACCGGTTGATTGCAAGCCCTCAGCTGGTCTCCTTCTAACCAAAACGTGGCCTTCACTGGCATCGACGCAGAACCAGCTTTTTTCAGGGAACACAACAGACCTCCTCCCTGTCTTCCAATGAGCTCTCGTTTGACACCGCTAACGTAGCAAATGGCGGGGTTTTGGGCTCAAAGGAACGCACGCTACAGGGCATCTGTCCTTGAAGTAACCGATTTGTAACAGATCGTTGTGTCACTGTGGTGCCAACTGCGGCTCACATTGCTGTTGCAAATGCAGTACGATGCGCCAGAGCCATCCGCCGAAGACGATGATCTTTCTCGGTAGTGCCATGTGGCCGTTCGGAGCGTGGTTTTCTTGCGACTGTACATTCTAGTGAACACCGCTGCCAGCAGTCGTGTACAGTGGATGCATTCCTGCCAAGTCTTTCTGCAGTACCGCAGAAAGAACATCCAGCTTCTCGTAGCCGTATTACACGACCTCGTTCAAATTCAGTGTGTTGTTGTTGATGGTGTCTTTGTCGCCTTAACGGCATTCTTGACTAACATCAACTTACCACGTCCAAGCTCAATAATGCTCACGATCGTTACAGCGTATATTTAAAGCGAACCTGATTTGCATCCTCATAGTGGCGCTACTTGGGCCACTTTTATGCTGCTGGCGCGAAATCTGAGTAGACGTCACCTTTCAGATGTAGAAACACGTCAACTACCTTTCCTTTATGTTAAGGTCTTTTTTCCATCAGCGTATGATTATCTGAATCCAGATCAATGTTATACATTAACTGCACTAGGACTGTAGCATTTTTATGTCTATGAAATCTTTTCGAGTCTTCCACAGAACTCAGAGATCCTATAGTTGGTCCCTGTATCTTACCGAGAAGGTATTTAGTATCTGTCACCCACGTCTCTGAGAAATACAGCAAAACTGATACAGCCATCTATATTTCCTTCTACTTTCTTTTCTCATTTTCTTAGATAATTTGCCGGCCTCTGTGGCCGAGCGGTTCTAGGCGCTTCAGTCCGGAACCGCGCGACTATTCCGGTCGCAGGTTCGAATCCTGTCTCGGACATGGATGTGTGTAATGTCCTTAGGTTATTTAAGTTTAAGTAGTTCTAAGTTCTAGGGGACTGATGACCTCACATGTTGAGTCCCATAGTGCGCAGAGCCTTTTGAACCGTGTTTCTTAGATAATTTTCTTTGGACTGTTCCTCATGTGACTTTGATCAGTCTGCGATCGAATTCGTTATCAATGTCGTGACTTAAGCACACTGCACAAAACATGAGTCACCGGCGTAAGACTTCACGCTATGACGAACACCACCTCTAGTGTTGATAACGATCTCAAGCTGTCGAAGAAGTGCCTGCACTCTTTACCTTTCTTGAGGTATGTCATATCCAGCCGAAGCCATTCACTGACAACGGTGTATCAGTCACGGATATTTGGTATCCGTCATCTACTTCAAAGTCTGAGATAGGCGGCGGCACATAGTTTCTGTTCCTCCCCCCCCCCCCCCCCCCCCAGCCAAACTCGCTCAGAAATGTACATGACGTGCAGGTAGTGCCATTGATAAAACTATTCTGTACTTCGGCAAATATACAAGCAGTATTTTGGTAGACAGCAACTTTGGCTCATAAGTGAATTAAACTACATCATCCTTCTATGTATTCTGTATTGTTCTAGTCATAAGGAGTGGAATATCCAGTAAACTGGAGTGGTTTTTTCTTATCCATGGCTACTTTACCCCAAACCCAACACCTGGAAGGGCATGCCAGAAATGTCCGTGTTGTTTTATTTCATAGGATGACCCTGATGTTCCAGAAGTTTGAATGTGGTCTCTCTCGCCACTCTTCTTTCTGTCTGATTCGTTACGGTTGATTGAGGTTTTCAGAACACCTGAAATCAATCCACCCGAATATTCGTTGTAAAATGGAGAATGAAAAGGATGGCTGATTGCCCTTCCTTGGTGTGTTGGTCAGGAGGAAGTTGGATGGTGCGTTGGGACATACCGTTTATAGGCAGCCCACTCACACTCACTTGTATCTGCAGGCTGATGATTGTCATCCGACTCAACGTGTCATCTCGGACCTTGAGAGTTTGTCAGCCTTCTCGAAGTCACCTTTCATCAGAATGATTACAGTGAAGGACACATTAGTCGTACGTTGCGCTATCGATCCTCCGAGTGAGTGATGACTTTACCAGGGTGGCACCAAAGTCTACGGCCTTTTTGCCCTACGAAGGGAGCATTTCGAACAGCAGTGATCGTATTTTGCGGAAATATGACGTGAAATTTGTTTTTTGACCACCATCTAGGATCAGGGTCCTCTTAGGTTCCGTAAAGGACGATGTCAGTTTGCGGAAGCGGGTAGAACCATATTTCTTGCAGTTGTGGCATGTCATACAAACATGAAAAAAAGTTTTGCGTCACCCCGTTTCCCAGAACTTCTGAAGATAGACGTTGACTTTGGATATTGTATCACAGATACAGTCCCTTTGACTGTTCAGATATGACACTAAACCCGACCAAAGATGTAAACAACATAGAGAGAGAGCGACCAGGTCGTATTTTGAAACTGCACTTTAGTGAACACCACTATAGTTTCGAGCCATGGTTCATTTTCAAGTACAGTGTATTAATTTTAGTGCGATGTATGTCAGTATTTTATCCAGTGTCCCTGATTGTCTACCTCAGTTAGTGCTGCTGCAACTTCAAAATTTCGCACTCAATATTTTAAAAATCTCCAACAAATTTGAACGTAACTTTTCCTAGTTGTATAACAGCCTTCAAGAATGGGCATATTGAACTATACCGCCAACGATTTGGTACACATATAAAACATCTACATAGAAATATCACAACAGAAAAAATCTGCACAATAATATAAGATTACTTTATAGTATTTTACAGTATCCACAGAGGCACAGAAGTATGGCTAAAAATGTTCACATGACACCAGGTGTAGCCGGAAGAAAAGAAAAATTAATGATTGGAAAAAAAGGTTTTTAGTATAAAGTTTTTTAAAAGGACTAAAAAAATATAAAAATTTCTTCTTATAGCCCCATACAGGTTCCTACCTAACCCCATAGAGTTTGTCATGAAAATCTGTGCTCGTGAATTTGTAACAGCTATGCCACCTATTGTCACTATTACACTATTGTCTATTACAGGCAACACACGTCCTTTGTTTTAAATTTTACAAGTATTGTCATAGCTATTACAAATTTATAAGCAAAAATTTTCCGGACCTCTGTATCGGGCTAGGAGAAATTCTTTTATATTTTTTGGTCCGTTTTAAAAATGTGCCATACCAAAAAGGGTTTTATTACAATACCTGCTTTCCGATTTTTAGTCTTGTGTACATGTGTGAGAGTTTTCAATCGATTTCAAACATTTTGACGAGATGGCAACAGAGACATGTGGTAAATCTCAGATTTGTTACAGTCTCTCTTCACCTGATTCAGATAATAAATTGGTCCTTCCTACGTAGATCTCTCGAAGAGACCATGAAGGTAAAAATTGGAGCTATTAAAACTCACACGGAGCAGTCGTTCGTAACACGAAACGTTGGCTACTGAAAAAGGAAAAGCCAGCCGGTGTGGCCGAGCGGTTCTAGGCGCTTCAGTCTGGAACCGCGCGACCGCTACGGTCGCAGGTTCGAATCCTGCCTCGGGCATGGATGTGTGTGAAGTCTGATGACCTCAGATGTTAGTCCCATAGGGCTCAGAGCCATTTGAACCATTTGGAAAAGGAAATGGGGCAAACTGCAGCAGTACACGAAGTACCATACGCCACACACCAGACAAAAAAAGCGAGTTGCTGTGGCATTATCATCCAGTTCTGAGCTATGTTGAAAGTTTCACATCTCTGCCTCACCGAGAAGTTAGTTTAAAATCAGATGCTAAACTTGTGCCGAGCATACAAGAAGACAGAAAGCCACCTGAAAAAGACGTGTTAAAAAAGATAACGAAGTTCAGGGAACATGCAACACGAATTTGTAAAAACACGTTACTGTCCCGTACAAAAGCAGAAAAAGACTTTACATCTTCGTGGAAAATTACGACCAGTCGTTCTTACGGCCTGAGCACCTTCATCTTCACAAGACAATAACAAACATTTTCTCGGTATTAAAGAAACAGGAAGTGCATTACATCTCCTTTTTTCCAACATTTACAGAGAATGTTACCGTTGATACCTATCCATTGTACGTCGAATGGAGTGGAACCTTGGTTCTTACCCGGATTCAAACAACGAAATGCATTTCAATAAATTAAAAAAAAAAAAAACAAAAAAATTACTCTCTCCATTTACTGGGTTCGATAACAACAAATCAAGTGATGTATGATGTGGCTAGACGTGATAACCACTGTTCGGCTGGTCGCGGCTGAGGTTCGAGTCCTCCCTCGGGCATGTGTGTGTGTGTGTGTGTGTGTGTGTATGTGTGTGTGTGTGTGTTTGTCCTTAGGATAATTTTGGTTACGTAGTGTGTAGGCTTAGGGACTGATGACCTTAGCAGTTAAGTCCCAGAAGATTTCACACACATTCGAATACATTCGTGATAACCATGCCAGTAATATCCAACACAGAAAGAGAAGCCTCTCCGAGACAAAAAGAAAGACTATAAACGTGCTCGCAATAAAAGGGCGATGGAAATAAAGTAATTACCTCTATCGACTACGAAAGGAAACGGGTATAATCCGACTTCGGCCGTTAATGTGCAACGAACGGCACCGTTAATGGACGCAAATGTGACCCGAATTAACTACCGGGACGGCGGAGCCGCGAGCCCGCTTAATTCGACGACTCCGTTCAGCCCCGGCAGCTGGGCTCGTCACGGCGCCCATAACCTTAAATCAAGGAAGCGGTCTCCCCACCACACCCTCCCCCTCGACTACAAAACCACGAACTGCGCACTGCCTGGAAGGCGGGAATGGATGGTCATCCCGAACTGCATAAGCAGGGCCACACGGAAGTATAACACCACTGAGGGCGTAAACATTTCCCACAAAGCCCAGGACTAAAGCCGTCCTCTCACGTGAAGACGTACGTGGACAAGGATCTGACCCGGCCGGTGTGGCCATGCGGTTCTAGGCGCTTCAGTTTGGAACCGCGTGACCGCTACGGTCGCAGGTTCGAATCCTACCTCGGGCATGGATGTGTGTGGTGTCCTGAGGTTAGTTAGGTTTGAGTAGTTCTAAGTTCTAGGGGACTGATGACCACAGATGTTAAGTCCCATAGTGCTCAGAACCATTTGAACAAGGATCTAATAACGTCAAAGCGTGGAGTATCACGTTCCGCTACAATACGAAGCCTGAAATGAAAAAATATGGCTCGTCAGATTTTTCCATCGTGGAGAGAAATATTGCCAATTAGATGCGGCATCGGTTTAACGTCACAAGCAGAACTTAGGAGACGCCATATTGTATGGAGTTAAACTCCATATTCCGTGTTTTTAAGCGTACGTCATACGAACATAAGCCGTTTAAAAGTACTAGCACAGTTAGGATTTCTCAGAAAGGCGTCGTTTATAGGTGCGATTACTTATAATAAAATGACAAGAAATTGCATATCGGTTCCTGTATTTGATGCTTTTACTGCCTGTTGCTACGAAGTGCTCGGGCACTGTTGGCACGGAAGCTCAGCCATGTTCCATCCGGCTGCTTTCCACCCTCTGTCACAAGCATTCATCAGTGATGTTTGAGGTGTGTCGTGCGACGTCCACACACAATTGCTAACGACATTTGACGAAGAAACAGATACATAACAAAAGAAGAAAGCCAAATGTCGATAGTCATAAACTATAGATGGAAAGGTAGCAGGTTCACATCTTCTGAAGCTGGAGACGTTGTTCAGTGCAGTTGGTCTGCGTCATCTGAACGTTCTGTGTTTCCGTGCGACATCTGTGTTCACGTGTGGTTTCAGTTTTCCGTGTATTCAGCAGTGTGCGAAATGCAGAAACAAAGGTGCTATTCTAGGTGGAGTGCGTGAAAAGATATTCGAAAACAATCTACAATTGTCATATGGAATGTAGTGAAGTGTTTCACTTATTTGACTAACCGCGAAGAAACCAGGAGCAGTATAAATTACGCGGAAGTTCATAAAATGACAACAAAGCCTTGTGGTATTGCGGAAACGACTGTATTCCATACCAAGAGTGCAGTAACATCGGCAGAATCTCTAGATGTATGTTTTGATACTTCCAGAAAGGGATATAAATGAAAACGGAAATCTACAGAATCTGACGATTTTGACGAAAGGTTAATGCTCGGAACTGTACTTCCATACTGTGATAGATGAGTTTCCGACGTAACAGGATGATCTCCGATAAAAAATTAATTATTCTGGCTCAGAGAGCTCTATTCTTTGTCTTCTCCGCTCACGTGGTTTTCGATTCTGAAAGCGTAATGGTGGACAAGTTTTTTTAATGGAATGCAGAGACATTGCAGCTGCAAGAGCTTAGTTTTGTGTAGAATGAACTTATTGCATGCAGAGGACAATAGCCTTCTAGTATAGTCGTACTTCGATAAAACTTGGTGTTCGCATATCCATAAGCATAATTATACTTTGCTCGGCTTCAACGGAATTATTGGTCTGAAAGTTACTTTTGTATAGCGTATATCGGTGAGTTGGGTGATAGATGCAGTGACGAAGGGTCAGTAAGAGCTGCTAATAAAAATTTTTCGTGAGATAGAAAATTCCCTCGGTCGTACAAAGGCGAGTGTCGGAACGAAAATCCTGGCAGCGGTATACAAATGCACACGCGCTGTCGCGCACGGAGTCTCTCGCAAATAAAATGCGTTCATAGGTGACTCGATACAATACTGATGTCTCAGGGATTTCCAAAATTAATTTTATACTCGGAGATAAAAAAAAGAAGGAAATTGTCATTACATCACAAACTTGAAGCCGACATCCCCTATCTTAACATATCCCAAATCGTTAGTTTCACCGTGGTTATACTTCCGCGTGACGTCACTCTAACGCGCGCGTGCCGTTTCCATCGTTGGGGACATGAGTTTACTTTTGTGGTCGTATACCATGTAGCCTCTGGAGCTTTGAATGCGTGGAGACGTAGTTGTTTTGTCAAAAATGGCAGCTTGCGTCGTTTACAGGTGTACTAATCGATCCGATCGTAATCTGGAGTTTAAAGGAATCACATTTCATTCGTAAGTGGAGCCGTTTAAGCAATAATTTTCTTTTGTTCATATGAATTACGGGTGCACTCTTTGCCTTTATTCTTTCCTGTGTTTTTCATTGCCTTTCAAACTGCAAACGCTCCAACATCCGAGCGACACTGTATCAACGGTCCCGTCCCCGCACAACACACGACTACGTGAAAGCGCTGATTGTTGTAGCATCTCGAGCGTGCCCGACATTGTTCCAGCCGATTGTTATTCATTGTTCGGGGTTCACAATCAATGCTGCAACCAAAAGTGTTGATCACTTACCCAGAGATATAAAATGCCTGACACATATCTGAAAAATTTGTTTGAGAGCTTTTACTATCCTGCAGAAGAATATCTGTTATTGTAATGTCTAAATGGTGGTGGGCAAGAATTAGTAACCAACATCTATCTTTAATTAAAAAACAAAAAGCTAATAAATGTTCAGTATGGAGGCATATTTACAAAAAAGAATGTTAATATAAAATGATTCGTTCCACATCATAACGATTATCGTGCAAATGATACATGGCACGTGAAACTAATTAACCAACCAACGACTGGTATAGCACAAATCATGGTCCAGAATTGTATAGTACCTTCAAAGCCTCAAAATTAAATTCAAAAGTAGAATGAAGCAGATGATCAAATTAGGCGTACATTCCAGCTGTGACATGTTTGGTTATTCCACAAAAACTTACGAGCTATTGGTGAGAAATATTCCGGGAAACGAAGCAAATAGGCTTCTATTGAAAAGGGAGGTGTATTTGTGTCATAGGTTAGGCTATCATTACTAAAGAAAGTGTCTCACATACATGTTAAAGCAAAATATCCATTTTAAGCGGGCTAAGCATTTGAGACCACTCCCTTAACGACATTTATAGTACTGCGCAATGCTGGAACATGTTTAAAAATTATACCGCTTTTTTTAATTCTGTAAACTGCTATTATTGGGCACACACTGAATGACGCATCATAGGTAAGATTTCAAAGTGAGAAGACGTGTAAGCTACAGTGAAAGTAATTCACTGCCAATGTAATAAAACAAAAACTCTATTCTGCTTGGAGCTATACCTCTGCGCACTTGGAGCTATACCTCTGCGCAGTTCTGTTTCTTTGACAATTCAATAATCGATCACTTTGGTAACATGCACGAGATACGATAGCATGGCTTGCTTCGGTCTTCATTGCACACATTAATGGTCTAACAAAGAACTAGTGGGAGTTATGTAACGAATAAGAATCCGTGTCAGTACGCAAAGAAGCGCTGGTTTCGGAGTTCCTGCTTCATTTGTTACCCACAGTAACCGTGTTGGTTATCAACAAAAAAAATTGCATTGACGAGGCCAAATGTGTCGTATTACTAGAGCAAACACGCACTCAGAACAGAAAAACGTTCGGTATTGCTTTCCTGACACAATGTTATTCATGTAGGCACTGTAATTTTTAGTATTTAAAATAGTGCATACCACAGAAATTATGAACAAGAAGCAATCGTAAACAGTAGTCTGCTTATGTTCTGGGGCTATTTAAGATGGCAACAGGCCCTGTCCTCTCTGGCTTCATAACGACGTACACGTAAATTTTAGAGAGTCATCACCTTTTTTTACTTCCATGACTTTATAGTTTTCTCAACAACTTACTCCCTGGAAGTTTCTACATAGTCCAATATCAGCGACGACATATTTCGTTACTCTTACGGAACGTTTTCAAACCTCTCAGGGTATTTTATTTTTATCTCAGAATACTTTTATTCTTTCACCATAAAATATATATCAGTCGCATCTATAAACTCCCAGAACCTTCATTTTCTTCAGTCCAAATATGTTAGTGGTTCTGTTTTATCAAGAGGTTCAAGTGAAAAATAATTTTACTTCCAAGTTTCTTGTAACGTTAATTCTTCTTTTATTTTATTATTTTTTTCGTGGAAGCCGACAAGAATTATCTTTTGAAAGTATTCCTTCATATTTTAGGCTTTTTATGAATCTTCACTACCATTTGAAATTATTGCTAAATGGCCTTAAGACCTTGAGGTGCCTATTTTCGTGACGGCCGCTGTAGCAGCGAGCGCTACATCAGTATTCAGACAGAAGATAACAACAACAAGAGCTGCAGGATCTGCAAAGTGTTTGCGTCGCAGATGAGATGGATGACTGTAGCACTGAGCACGTTGAAAGAGAAGATATGGAGAAAAAGGGAGAGGGAAGTGAGAAGTACTGGGAGGTCGTCAGTGGGAGCCCCAGCACGCTGCGCACGTTGGGTAAAAATAAGATAAGCAGAGGAGGAAGACAAGGAAACGAAATTTAAGAAAATAAATAGGAATCAACTTCGGCAGACGGTGTTCTGATTTCCGCAACGCTCGGTTCCTTTTCCACCCTCTTCGCACTGCTACGCAATCGAAAGCGAATTTCAATAATAATTACGCTGCCTACGGCACCAGGAACAGAGTTTTGCCTCCGCCGTACCGAAGCGACTTTCCTTCGTTTTTCCCAGACGGTTATTGCAATTTTGAGTTCGGGCGTCCCTGTGAAGCCGCCTTCGTATCCGCCTCCGCTCCTTCCTCTTTTACATTTTGCCTGTGCTCCGAGAGCTTCTTTCGCTTCGTTCCATCTGTCTGCACACACACACACACACACACACACACACACACACACACACACACACACAAAATCTCTCTCTCTTTCTTTACGAGTACACACACACACACCCTCTAACTCTTTCTTTACGAGTTCCTTAAGTATATAGGAACTTGCAGATAGCAAACTTTTATTTACTAAATATAAAAGTCGGAAGTACATACAATCATCCAATCAGCGTAAAATGATCACGTTACAAAGGTTTAGTGGAGATCCTTCGTCTAAACCCGTGTTGTTCAAACTCTGCGTCGCAGTTCCCAGGGGTGTAGAGGCTTTGTAGTAGAGGCGACGCGGCGATTTCATAAAAATAATAAACCAAATTATTTGCTTTCTAGTAAGGAAGTAAACGATCAATGTGTGCGCTGGTAGTGACATCTAGCGGCCAACCAAATACGTGTAGTTACTGTGGCAGCGCGACAGATTGAGGAGAAAGATGGATGATAAAGACATTCATCAAATTTTCCCTACTGTTCACACATTTTTAGAAGACAATGACTTTCAGTTCAATGAGAACTGAGTCTGTTTGTGGATCATTGAATTGAACACAGTGATTACTTTTTGATGTGATTTTCAGAAGAATCTGATCAACACAATTGGATCAAACATCAATTCAGTACACAAATACCAACAATTACCACTGATGAACAAGAGCAATTTATTGATATTTCTTCAGACTTCACATCAATACCGAAGTTCGTTTCCTCATCACTGCCTGAAATTTGGTGTAATAGATGTATTCGAAAGTTTTCATACCTTCTGCAACATCCATCTTACGTGGGGTAAGTTTTCCAGCATTGCCAGTCATCAGCACGAAATATAAATCTCTAATGAAAGTGAAGAAAGGTATGTGATTCACAGTTTCATTCAGGAACTGATGAAGAGGCAACATTCAAAGTTGATTACAACGTGTTACATCAGCATTCTTATTGAATTTTTTCAGAACTTAAATTTTCTTACCCCACTCTTTGATCTGAATGTTATTTGCGAAATGAGCCGCAGACGTTTGTGTTCAGGTTAAGTGAGGGGCGGACCCAAATAGTTTGAAAACCACTGGTCAAAATCATAGATTCCCAACGCTTTATCGTCTACCGCCCGCCCCCCCCCCCCCCCCCCACCTTTAAAAAAAGGCCGCGCTAAGATTCCCCTTTTCGAAATCAATAAGGCAACGCCTAGTTATCCTGCAGTTTTGGATCATATCACACATTTTCCTGTAGTGATTCGATGGCGACCCTCTTTGATGGTGGAATTAGATATTTTAGACAAGGTCAGATTTTTAAAACAGCTTTGTTAAAAATGTTAACATTACTGGTCTAAATGTTTAATAAATGTATATTGTTAAAAATTAATACAATATCAGTAAGGAGATGGCTGAACTTCATGCAGTAAGAAATTTTTCGATTTTATTGTCATACTTCTTACCACCAGACTTAAGTCGCTACGTTCCTCTGCTGACAAATCGTTTCTAAATCATCTTTTGGCAAAATATTATGATGGGAATAATATGAAACATTTCTTTGCGGTAGCCCATAAAGCTGGTTTTAATGTTGGAGTTGGCCTCTGAAGCCAAAATTCTTGATATCAACTTTTTTATTTCAGTTTTAGCTCTTCGTCTGTTGACAATTATGTAAATTCCTCGTGTACTGATAATTCTGATAATTTTGTTTTTATGATAAAAGTGTACGTATGTTTTCTGAGGGCTGTTGAATTACTCTGTGTCACGTGTTTTACGTTTAGGTAATAGCACATTACCGCCTATTCCACTGTTGTGGATGTATTTTCGCAGAACATAGGTAATTGTGGTAACATTAACTCACAAACAGTTTATTATTCTGTAAAGTGGCACAGGAGACCATGGGTGCATTACGCAAACATAATCAGAAAATACCCTTAAACAAACTCCGAAGTTTTGTTGGTGAAGTTTGTTTTCGCCCTTTATTACATATACGACAAGATAGAATAAAATCATCTGGCATGGGCAACCCTAACGAATGTAAAACAAAAGACCTAGGAAACTGGCTTCGCTCCACAAACCAAGAGATACTCGACGCCCGGGCAACAGGCGGAAGGATGACCTAGGAATTCCTATTTGGAGGTAACGGACTGCAGTCTCAACCATGAAGATGCTGGTGACTTGAACGAATACGTCATAAATGTGAGTGGCTAAATGCGGCCTGTCCGGGTATGCGCCGAACTTTCGCGTAGTGGCTAGTCAGTACTTTAGGATCAGCAGTAAATTTTTATGGCACTCTAATATGACAATATAATTAGAGTTCCTCCCCCCCTTTTTTTTGGTAAGCTGCCGTTCTCTCAGCAGGATTCGCCCGCAATCTTTTATTCTGAAGCAGAACCCTCAGCTGTAGTGGAGACAGCGCAGAATGGCCTGCTCCAACAGTCCTTGGCCATCTATTGTTATTTCTCCATCCCTCTCAACGTTTCTTCTTTCTTTCGTTTTCTCTCTCTCTCTCTCTCTCTCTCTCTCTCTCTCTCTCTCTCTCTCTCTCTCTCTCTCTGCTTTCGCCGTCGGCGCTATTTGCCGAGTGATGAAGAACTGTTGTGAGTCCAGGAAGCTGCACAATCGAGGGAGGGGCTTATGTGGAGCATCCTCTTGAGAACGGACCAGATAAGAAAGGCCCGGGAGGAAAATGGGGGAGGAGGGGGCAGAGTGAGGGCAGCTGGACGGAAATCACTCGTCCATTTTCTAGAAAAAGCTGCGAAGGTAATTCTGAGGTTAAAAGCAAAATTTATGTTGGGGCCTGCTCACGTTGGAGGAAATGAATTACGGTACGCTAACTTTTGGAACAATTGGAACAGCAATAAGATGATACGAAGAGTGGAGAGGTTAAACGTTCTAAGAGCCAAATCTTACTTTTGTGAGAAGAACAAAAAGCAATATATTTCTTTTTGTAACTTATTTGTGTCAACAATTGGAAAGGTATTCTGATATCACAGAATTAGATGCTCACCTTATCCCTGCAAAAAATAATTATTCAAATTATAAAATAATTAAATTTATTAAGAACGTTCTATGTGACATAACATAGCAGGAAATTGACGGGTTGTAAGTAACAATAAGAAAGTTTTTATATCTTATGCTACTAATAATAATGAGGCGCTACGTTTTATTTATAACAACACAAGCACGGAAATGTAGCATTAATGTTCAGTAGTGCACATGTGGTCAACAAAGAACATTTCTCGTATCGTTTACATTTTAAAAAAAGAGAATAACAAAATTAATTTCACAGAAAAAATCTCTCAGTATTGTCTTCTGTTCTTACACAACTCCACTGTTGAGAACAGATGATGTAAAAATTACTAGAAGTGTCACTCTGCTGTTAAGAAAGGAATAGCAAATCGTCAACAGGTCTTTCTGTTTTGCAACTGCGGCTGATCATTGAGATGAAGTACAGCATGGCACACATCGGCCTTTGCCTTTCCTCTTTTGAATGCTTTGACTTTTTCCATTCTACTGTTACCGAGTAAGAATTTCAATAGCTGTTCGAGACGTGTGAGTATGCATTTGCAGATTTTGCACGCCCACAATCACAACAATGTTTCAGCAGCATCTTTAAAATCAAAGAAGACTGTGGTATGCATTGGAATTAAGTGGAATGGGTTCGTAGCTTCAACTAATTCAACCAGTTGTATAAATTTTGCGGAACAAAGGCCTTGTTTACCTTTCTTGTCCAACGAATTTTACTATTTTTGAAACCCAAATTATCTCCATCCATTACAAAGAGGTTTCATTGACACAAACAAGCTTACGTGCTCTCTGCTTACCACACAAACCATGCATGTACAAAATGCAGGAGAGTTTGAAGCATGGCACTTGTAATGTCGTGGGGAACCATTGCTCGAAATATTTCCTCTGTGATAAAGCACCTGGAACAATTCTTGGGACACGAACGGGAGTACCTAGAACATACTAGCACTGAAAACGCAATTTATGAAAAAATTGGGCTTAAACGTTTGATACATCCAGACACATCTTTGGCCTGGAATCTCATTGACTGGAATACAATTGTCTTAAATGATGAGTCCCGCTTCGAAACAAACCCTCAATGACCAGGGAAGACGTGTCTGGAGTCACCCCGGACAACCAAAAGTTATGGTCTGGGGTGTAATTTCATATCATAGCACATGCCCTTTGGCTGTCATCCGCGGAAGCCTTACACCACAGAGGTAACTTGACGACATTCTACGTCCCGTTTTGTTGCCCTTCATGGCAAGACATCCTGGGCTTACATTTCAGCAAGATAATGTCCGCCCACACACGGCGAGTGATTCTGCAAATTCTCTTCGTGTCTGCCAAACCCCACTTGGGCAGTAAGATCGCCGGATCTCTCCCCAACTGAGAACGTTTGAAGCATTACGGGCACGGCCCTACAACCAGGCTGAGATTTTGACGATCTGACGTGCCCAACAACAACAAGCAACACGCCCATTGGGGAGAGTTGTCACGATATCCCTCAAGAGGAAATTCAACAACTCTGACAACCAGTGCCTGGCTGTATAAGGGGAAAGAGTTGGACCAACGCGGTATTGACTTCCTCAGTTTGTGAAGCTTTTTCTCCCGATTTCCGTTCCATTTGGATAATTCCTTCATGGGGCATCTTTTTTTTTTGTCTCAAATCCACATGGAACACGAGACCAGAAATGGGCTCTATTTACTCGCACTGGACACGCTGGCGAGTCCTGTGACTTCATTTCCAAGCTCACCGTCTCCCTGTGTCCGCAGATTCTACTCTTGAGCCCACTCACCATATGGGTCTGTTTGTCGGGTACAACAGGACTCGACTCGCTCAAAAAAGAGAGCGAGTAATACAAGACTTCACAAGTGTGGCCGGGAAGTCGCAACATTCCCGCTACATTGTTGACAGAAATTTACACCATTAAACTGTAAATTATTATTTATTTATTTCACACACTCATCAGTTCGGCTTTATAGCTATTCTCATGTGTAAATTGAAATGTCAAAAAACTTTGGACCTACCTAAATGACAGCCTCAAGTTATATACTAACGAGCGGTTAGCAGTGAATATTGTTATGGTTTTCGAAGACTGCTTTATTTCAGTATTAAGTATCTGTTCAGAGAATGTCTACTATTAGTTGACATTTCCACACTTTCGAGAGTTTCCGAGTGCGTAGCGGCGGTACCAGAAAACATGACATGAGGACGAAGTGCAATGTCAAATGGAGATTAATTATTAAAATCAATTACAGAACCTCCTCTAATGGATCACATTTGCAAACTGTGTGCTTTTCATCTATTAGTTTTCGTCTTACACCCTCCAGTGTCTCAGAAACCTACGAGTTTGTCATATACAGGATCCTGCCCTTACTTTGATACTGATGCCTCGTCTCCATGATTTCTCGAATTTTTGCATCTGCCCACACGTGCAGCCGGCCGTAGGCGCTTCAGTCTGGAACCGCGCGGTCGTTACGGTCGCAGGTTCGAATCCTGTACGGTTGCAGGTTCGAATCCTGCCTCGAGCATGGATGTGTTTGATGTCCCATCATAATTACAGTTTTCCGTCTTCAGCTGTAAAGTTTTTACACGCATAACGTAAAATATTTTACACACAAACTCATTTACAATCAGATGTTTCATGATATTTTATTCACAGGAATTCCATCATTTAAGGGTTACTAATTTGTCTACAGGGGTACTTTTATTTTCTGACTTTTTTCGGAAATACCTGTTAATCGAATATGCCACTATAACTCACAGATTCTTCGGCAGTGTCAGTATATTTGGTTTCTCCATCGCCGATGGATTTGAATACTGTAACATCCAGTGCTTCAGTCGATTCTAACCACATTGCTTCACTATTTGAACATCTGTTTAAGAGTTCAACCAACATTTTACATATGACAGTTTTCACGCTTTTTCTGTTGATGGTGTGTTGTGTATTCGTATATCCACAGTTATCAGTGGAACATTCACAAGGCCTTCGTCACCTGCGAGCCAATATTCGCCTAACAATTTTTTTTTCCTTAGTTCAAAATGTGGCGAGAACGATGTGCTTCCAAATATTTATTGGAAATTCAAAAAAAAAAGTAATGCAAAAACGAATATTAGTTCCCGTATTTAATAAAGCCTTGAATCGACATTCCTCTTTAATGAGTTGCGTACTTCCCCACTAAACGCCGTAACAACAGCTAGCGATGTCCGGTGGTATTCACCTACTAGTTGCAGACGCCAAGCTAAAAGGTAGCAATTCTCGCTATTTCTTTTATTCTTTTATGTAACTTACAATGTGTAGCTGAAATTTGGCATGCGAATTTCAAGGGGCAAAAGAATTATCGCGGGTTTCAACACTGCAAGACTGACCAATAATACAACGGTTTGCAAGAGCACTTTTGATAACATAGACGGTCGAGGTAGAAAGAACAGCTGTTGTATCGTAAGAGTGTCACTTTCGTTTCTGCACCGCGTTCATATTCGTGTTTCACCGAGTTTTTATGAGCGTTTCCACAGAAAGACCAGCTTGCTGAAAACATAAATTCGACAACAGAATTAGATTTTAAAACGTCCCACGGCGACCCCGTCACAGATTCGCGTCTCTGAGAGCGATTGTCTGATTTTTGGCCTTTATTGGAGCACGGAAGCGTAGCGGCGATCCGTACCGGTGGGTGGGTGGGTGGGTGGGTGGGTGGGTGGGTGGGTGAAGTGAAGGGCAGGGCAGGGCAGAGTGTTGCCAGGGGGAGGGATCCGGGGGCAGCATTAATATTTATGGCAGCCCGCGGCACGGCCGTTCTCGTTTTTGATTAAAATGATTTGCGGTTGCATTTCAGCGGCATAGCGCGCGCACGTTCTCCCGTTATTTGTATTCAATCGCAATTACTTTACATATGCAGCGACGCCCGACTAGCCGGAGCTACGCGTGATAATTTATGAAAAAGATGGCGGCTGCAGTTGAGCCGAACTTCTTTTTTTTTCTTTCCTTCCGTTGGCAAACGAGGACG
Source organism: Schistocerca gregaria (assembly GCF_023897955.1). NCBI lineage: Eukaryota > Metazoa > Arthropoda > Insecta > Orthoptera > Acrididae > Schistocerca > Schistocerca gregaria. The sequence continues at coordinate 469,366,242 of NC_064927.1, read as the reverse complement.
GCGAACAAAAGAGGAGCGGCGGAGTCCTCACACACACGCACACACACACACACACACACACACACACACACACACGCCAGCGAACTGGATTGTTGACCGTGCGCACGTAGCTTGAACACAGACGCGTATAGCCACTGACGCGTAATATTTGTGCAACAGACAGCTCCAATCCGCCTCACGGACGACCATAAATGGCGAAGAAACAATGATTGCGCTCCTGCATTCTACTTACAACCAATACGACTGAAGCTAGACATTCAGAAACGTCTAGTAAGTTTCTTTTTGGATGTTTGGTAATTTCTGTGTCAACAAACTTCATGTTTAGACATTCCTCCTATCGTAGCACAAAAACAGGCGAATATGTCCCAGGCTGATTTACGGATGCAAAAATTATCTGGCAGTTTGATACACATTTAAATCAAATCCTTCCCATATATTCTCGCTTTTTTACTTGTTAATATTAATATCCACGCCATGTAATATAATGCATCGTGTCAAGTAATGTGATGCATGATGTCATCCTCTTCCACCTCCCCTTCCACAAACAAACAAACCCACCCCTAGAAAAAACTTTTTAGCTATTTCGTGTATGCTCTTCAGCAATATGTTGCTCACTAAGGCTGGAGAATATTTTGGGCTTGGACACTGGATCAGGGACTTTAGCCTATAAGTTACAAGATGCAGGTGTGCCAGCACCTTGCAGCTAAGGGACGTCACTGAGCTGGGGAAGTAGGGTTAACTCGTGAAAAAAAGCACGAATATATCAACAAATTTTAATCTGAATGTCTTTACAGCTGGCACCTAAGTCGAAAAGTTAGTTCCCCGCCCCCCCTTTTTTTTACATCCGTAACTATGCTCAAGACATACGCGCCTATTCTTGCGCTACGATAGGAGCATTTTTCATTCTGTTTACCAACTTTTACTCTACCATAATTTGGATACTCAGTTCACGTAAGAGTAATTTTTACATGCTACATTTACCTCGAATTTAAACCATCGTACTCGATGACGGATAAAGATTGTTGAATAAAAATTTTCGTTTTGGCTTTATCGATTTATCTACCTTAGTACAATGTCTGAATATATCAGTGGAAATTTAAGGTATGGAAGATGTGCGCCTCAAAAACTCTGAGAAAACTTGTTTTTCCCACGTTTTCGCACGTATAATTTGAACGGTGCACATGCAGAGGGTCCCATTAGCTGGACATTAATTTCACCCGAATTAACATCTTTTGCAAAAGGAATTAATCGATTCGCAGAATTTACCTAGGCACCAGCTCCGCTTCGTCGCGTCGTTCAAACTTTGCTTAAAATACTGTAACATACTGTAGCTACAGTAAGACAGCTGTTCGAATGGCAATACAAATGTCCACTGGTCCGGAATAAACCAAAAACTTTCTACCGTTTTCCTAATTCAACAGGAACCGAGCACCAAGAATTCCCCTCCCTCCCACCCCCATCCCTCCCTAGACAAGATAGAAATTGTTTGTATATCAAAATTGGATTACGAAGGTCATTTGAACATCGAAGACTTGCATGGAAAGCTAGCAAACCGTCCGATTTCCCTGAATTTACTGGAGACATCGTCCTGTTCATGGAGAAGTACGACCGACGCACTACAATAGTGTACTAACGCAGCAGTGGTGGGACCTCATATATCGGGACACGGCCGTGTTCCAATTGATGCACTACATCCCTTCGGTCAGCGCTTGTAATTTGCCATTTTCTCTCGGTGATACTTAACCTGGCGGTATTTTGGCTCGTTACCACAACAATGTGTTGCAAGGATACTGTTTGAGTTTAACGTCTGACATTCCTTGACTCCAGCCCCGTAATTCTAAATAAGGCTCTAAAAGTGCTGGTTTGGAGTGCGTAAACGCTGTCTGTGTAAGCTTTAAAAGTCGGAGTGTTAGTTGGAAGGAAAAGAAACTCGAACATTCGACTGAGCAGTTACACTATATGATCAAAAGTATCCGCACCCCCCGAAAAACATACGTTTTTCATATTAGATGCATTGTGCTGCCGCCTACTGCCACATACTCCATATTAGTGACCTCAGTAGTAATTAGACATCGTAAGGGAGCAGAATGGGGCGCTTCGCGGATCACACCGACTTCGAACTTGGTCAGGTGATTGGGTATCACTTGTGTCATACGTCTGTACTCGAGATTTCCACACTAGTAAACATCCCTAGGTCAACTGTTTCCGACGTGATAGTAAAGTGGAAACGTGAAGGGACACGTACAGCACAGAAGTGTACAGGCTGACCTCGGCTGTTGACTGACAGAGACCGGCACAATTGAAGGCGGCCGTAATGTGTAATAGGCAGTCATCTATCCAAACAATCTCACAGGAACTCCAAACTGCTTCAGGATCGACTGCAAGTACTATGACAGTTAGGCGGGAGGTGAGAAAACTTGGATTTCATGGTCGAGCGATGCTCAGAAGCCACACATCACGCCAGTAAAGCCGGCCGTGTGGCCGAGCGGTTCTAGGCACTTCAGTCTGGAATCGTGCGACCGCTACGGTCGCAGGTCCGAATCCTGCCTCGGGCACGGATGTGTGTGATGTTCTTAGGTTGGTTAGGTTTAAGTAGTTCTAAGTTCTAGGGGACTGATGACCTCAGATGTTAAGTCCCATAGTGCTCAGAGCTATTTTGAACCATTTGAACGCCAGTAAATGCCAAACGACGCCTCTCTTGGTGTAAGGAGCGTAAACATTGGACGATTGAACAGTGGAAAAACGTTATTTCGAGTGACGAATCACGGTACAGAATGTGGCGAGCAGTGTGTGGATATGGCGAATGCCCGGTGTACATCTGCCAGCGTGTGTAGTGCCAACAGTAAAATTCAGAGGCGGTAGTGTTATGGTGTGGTTGTGTTTTTCGTGGAGCGGGCTTGCACCCCAAGTTGTTTTGCGTGGCACTATCACTCCACACGCCTACACTGATGTTTTAAGCACCTTCTTGCTTCCCACTGTTGAAGAGCAATTCGGGGATGGCGATTGCACCTTTCAACACGATCGAGCACCTGTTCATAATGCACAGCCTGTGGCGGAGTGGTTACACGACAATAACATCCCTGTAATGGACTAAGGGTGGGCCAACATCGTACTGAAATCCAGCATTACTGATGGAGGGCGCCACGAACCTGTTAGTCATTTTCGCCAGGTGTCCGAATACTTTTGATCACATAATGTGTCTGAGCAAACATCGGAGTAATGGCAGCGAAAGCGGCTCGAATGCTCGCGCCCTCTACCAGGACAATGCACATAGACAACATGGCAAGGAAAAAGTCGTCTGAAAGACGGCTTTTCTGCCCTACGCCATTTATCACCTTCAGAAAGGTTATCAGGGTCATATAAAGATTTCCCGAACGCTTTAATATACCGTGATGCATGTCAGTCAAGTGGAAAATTAGATAACGTACCGACATCTTGTGACTCGGCATTGTATAGGAGAGATTAAAAACCGAAATATGGTTAGCGTACGGTTTAAGGAAAATAAAGGCGAAAAATAGCGGAAGCGCATTTCTGTACCTCTGCTTGCTCGTCGTTAGTTAGTTGGAGAACGATTTGAACCGTAATTATGCTAGACATTAATAGTGAATAAAAAATCAATGGCCGAGTCCCGAAGCTCCGGTGTAAAAGTTATCAACCGAGGGCTATAATTAGGGTGCAGCTATTCCAGTGTAGACTGTAATTACTGTATGGCAGCAAAACTTGGTAGATATGCTAGTGCGTTAATCTTGTGCCCACCATTGGAAAATATTGAAATTTTATAATCTAGTCAGTTCCCTTATATTTTAAAACTTTGAAAAAAAATGTTAGTGTTCCTAATGACTTATTCTACCTGGTTCCATAAATGTTTTAAATTTTCAGTTAAATTTAACCTAACAGTTTAAGTCTCAGTAGTAATAGTAGATGTCACTTTCCGCAATGAACGTCACATCCAATATTTTTCAGGTTCATGATCTTATTTAAACATCAATATCTTTTTAAACAATGTTGTCAGTAAAAGTCAACAACAGTTAATGAAATTTGAATTTTTAAAAATGTTTTTTGTTGGACATAAAGTAAGCATTATGCTGCATGCGTATGCAGTGTGTGTTCCCTACAATCAAATCATCCGATGTATGTGAGGGGGTTCATCCGAGCAATATTAAAGCTTTTGATTCGCTTCTGAAATATCCTTCTCTATCTAGAGACACTCATGGTTCTCTTGGGTTTTCTGCGTTATGTAGTACGCAGATGCTGCAAGCCTTGCTTGTAGACCAGCTGGTTCGGTAAAATCTCGTCGTCGCAGCGCCGCCGAATACTGAAGAACGTCCGCCGCAGTCTGAAATCGACAGAGAACATTTTGCCTCTAGCAAAAGTTGTTCTTACTACGTGACCTATCACCTCCAGACGTCTGTTGCAGACACTCAAACATCCTTTATACTTATAACGGGTACTCCAATGAGAACGAGACACACGAAGATAAAAAGTGGACTATTCATCATTTCGAAAGTAATCACCATGACTTAATACATTTACGGTCAATGCCTTCATACAAAATTTTTGCGGTTGCTCACGGAACCATGATTGTACCCTGGGGTCCATTACGGTCAATGCCTTCATACAAAATTTTTGCGGTTGCTCACGGAACCATGATTGTACCCTGGGGTCCACCTCTTCCGTCGGAAGCAAATCGAAGACCACGATTGTCTTCGTTCAGGGCCCCAGGGACGACTGGGAATGTATCATTTATACTCGCTTCCCAACGAAACTTCTGCAGCGTAGTCGAAACAACGGGCACGCCACCTGCAGGAAAACGATGATAAGCTTCTTCGTCTTTGCCTGCAAGGATCCGCTGCCGATTGTCTTTCTGGAACACGGCGCCACAATTAACGCACAGCGGTACGCCACAATTAACGCACAGCGGTACGCGAAAACTTTGCAAAAATTGAAGCGCTCCATCAAGCCCAAACGCGCAGAACTATTGACGGACGGCATAATTTTATTTGCAGTATAACGTCCGCCCACAGGTTGCCAAGACTGATTGGAATACTCTGCAGAAGTCTCAGTGGGAAGCGAGTATAAATGATACTGGTCAGATTTCTGCGCATGTGATTTTTTGGGGTCTTGAAGAACGTAATTAGAGGCCGTCGACTTGTTTCGAAGAGGTGCCCCGCCTGGATACAATCATGGATCCGTAGGACGTAGCAATTTTTATCCTGTGAAGACACTGACCGTCTTGCGTCTCAGTGGGATAAATCTACTAACATTTATGGCGATTACTTTTTAAATAATTAACTGCTTACTTACATTTTTTCCATCTGACTCGGCCGGCCGGTGTGGCCGAGCGGTTCTAGGCGCTTCAGTCTCGAACCGCGCGACTGCTACGGTCGCAGGTTCGAATCCTGCTTCGGGCATGGATGTGTGTGATGTCCTTAGGTTAGTTAGGTTTAAGTAGTTCGAAGTTATAGGGAACTGATGACCTCAGATGTTAAGTACCGTAGTGCTCAGAGCCATTTGAACCATCTGTCTCGTTTTCATCTGACTGCTCCTTTTATATTAGTACAATTATAAATTAAGTATAATTTTCCCAAACTAAAAGTAAGTAGTCATTTGCACAAAAATATAGATTAAAAATGGTGTTGTGGTGCAAAAATAAATATAAAATACATGTTTAACAAAGATAAGCGTTAGGCTCAGTAAAATTTAACAGTGTAGTTTTACAAAGACAGTTGTTCTAGCATCGCAGTTCTAGGGGACTGATGACCTCAGATGTTAAGTCCCATAGTGTTCAAAGCCTTTTTTTTTTAAATTTAATGAGTACAGAATATGATTTGAGAATAAATCGAAGAAAGACAAAAGTAATGAGAAGTAACAAAAATAAGAACAGCGGGAAACTTAACATAAGGGTTGAGGATCACGAAGTATAAGTTAAGGAATTCTGTTACCTAGGCAGTACAAATAACCAATGATGGGCGAAGCAAGGAGGACATAATAAGCGGACTGGCACTGGCAAATAGGGTATCATGGTCAAGAGAAACCTGCTAGTATCAAACATAGGCCTTAATTTGAGGAAGATGTTTCTGAGAATGTACGTTTCGAGCATAGCATTCTATAGTAGTGAAACATGAGTTCTGGGAAAACCGAAACAGAAGAGAATCGAAGCCTCTCAGATGTGGTGCTACAGAAAAATGTTGAAAACTATGTGCACTGATAAGGTAAGGAATTGAAATGGTTCTCCGCAGAATCGACGAGGAAAGGAAAATATGGAAAACACTGACAAGATTAAGCGACCGGATGGCAGGACATCTGTTGATATACCAGGAAATGACATCAATGTTACTAGAGGGAGATGCAGAAAGTAAACACTGTAAAGTAAGACGAATGTTGGAATGCATCCAGCAAATAATTGAGGACGTAGGCTGCAATTGTCCCTCTCAGGTGAAAAGGTTGGGACAGTAGAAGAATTCGTATTGAGCACCATCAAACCAGCCAGATGAATGATGACTCAAAGAGAAAAAAAAGTAAACCTATGAGTTTGTCATGTACAGGATCCTGCCCGTACTTTGATACCGATGCCTCGTCTCCATGATTTCTTGAATATTTGCATCGGCCCACACGTGCACATTGTGGTAAGTTACTAAGCCATCTTTTGTGAATCATAAAATGCAGGCCGTGACCTGTGCATCTTCAGTGGCCCCTATCTCAACAGATACTGGTTTCCGGACATGTAAGTATAGGAATGTTTATTCTATTTTTGAGCAATACTAAAAGAATCCTGCATGAATATGTGACACTTTTTATTTAAACAGGCCATATACGTGTGTTTCTATTTTGCTGTCAGCTCCAGAGAGTGGAGGAGTTGCGGTTGCATGCTCTGTGTGCGAGTAGAGGAGAGTTGAATTAAATATTGTATTATTTTTTACTTGCGTCATGCTTACTTGAATGGTACAGTGTGATAAGTTTACGGACAGTTCTTGAGTACGGAAAGTTGATTATTGATAAAAAAAATAGAGTGCAATTTAAATAAACGTACTGCTGCTCACATATTCGCAACGAACAAAGTTACAAGAAAGACAGTCGTGCTGGTTAATGCCCACCTGGAGTCAAACTACATTTTGCTTGATAAATTTTCTATTTTACTTCATGATTATTTGTGTTGCCCGAGATAAATGGGACGCTATTAATATATTTTACAGCATTCCTTTCATGTCATTTAGAGTCCTATAAATGCACTCCGGCTTTTACAAAAATTGTAAATAACCTTTCTGTCCCTGTACTTTTCCCTGGTAACTTACGAATTACAAAGAATGTATTCCATTCTACACTGTCAGAAGCCTTTTGTAAATCTGTAAAAGCTTTAAATGTGGATTTGTCCCACATCACGTTAGCTGTACGATATGCCACCTACCATCCAACTGGTCCTTGAGAATGATGAAGTCGGAACGCCTATCGTGGAAACGAGCGAATTTCCCAACGAAAATAGATCTAACAGAGAATGGTGAGGAGTGAGAAGGCGTAACAAAAAGAAAGTATGGGCGAGGAGCGAGGACTGTGGGGTCGAAACTGAAACTGGCAACACGAGCAGTTTAAATTGCAGCAACATTAATTAAATGAAGAATTCACCCATTGCCATTAGCGTTAGTAATTATGTTAGAATAATAAAGCGCAGTCCTTCCTAATAGAGTTAATTAGCGCGACGTTATGGCAGTCGACACTGCATAATAGTGCCACCCGCACAGCGGCAGGAATGGAAATTTAAAAACTGCGGAGAGGGGAGTTGAAGGGGAACGAACTGTAGTTGCCACTCCGGGCGGAGGCTCGTCGCGGAACAGAGGTGTTTAGTTCCATCATTACCGGACCGCGCGCTCTCCTGCCGTCGAAAGTTTTTGTCCCGACGCAAACGTAACACGTTCCACAAGCAGTTTTATCCTGTAACGCGTCAGTTGCTTTTTTTCTGGTTTTTTTCCAGCGAGCAAGCCTCTCTCCCTTCGTGTATACTTTGAAAATTAATAATAATAATAATAATAATTACAGTAATAATAAAACAGAGAAACAAAGTACCAGAAACAAAGCATGGGGACAAAGACGAACCATGCGATATCGCCGCCGTAAACGAAACGAAATTCTTCTTATTCAGCAGCTGTGGAATTAAAGGCGTAGTTCTGCAAAAACATTCGTACGTAGTACCTTTCGCGCTTTGTATCGCTATTGTTGCTATTCCTGCTCATTGGGACTTCCTAACTAACCTAAGAACATCATACACTTCCATGTCCGAGGCAGGATTCGAACCTGCGACCGTAGCGGTCGCACGGTTCCAGACTGAAGCGCTTAGAACCGCTCGGCCACACTGGACAGCATTAGACTGTTCATTCCGTTCAAAAACTGGAGGTCATCGGTCCCTAAGCTTACACATTACGGAATCTAACTTAAACAAACTTACGCTACGGACGACACACAAACCCACGCCCGAGGGAGGGCTCGAACCTTCGACGGGGGAAGCAGCGCGGACCGTGACAAGTTGCCCCAGACCGCGCGGTTACCCCGAGGGCCCCATTCGGAACATCATGTTACTATTCTTCACTTTCACTGAGAACAGAAATGTCATCAACGAGTCTTATCATTAGTACAAAGAAAATGACAAAATTTCAGAGACTTCACTGGTCATCATTTTACGTATACCGACTGTAGGGGGGATTTAATTTAGACTGTATGTGGCAGTGATAATTTGCATCGAGCATGGAGGAATGTCAGGGTGATCCCTGCAGTTGTGCTAACTGCTCCGCCAAGGTTGCTTAGTGGCTTACGCACCTGTCCAGTAACCGCTACACCCGGGTTCGGTTCCCAGCCTTAGTACAAATTTTTACTCTCTTCTTCAGTCCACATACATAAAGTCATATCTGTACGGGACCTGCAAAGTCTCTGAAATTGTATCATTTTATTTGTATAAGTACCTGCACATGAGTTTCAGGCTGGATCCCGCATTTACGTTCAACGCTGAGGTGCTATTCCAGAACACGTAGACCGAGGGAGATGGCGCACTGGACTCGCATTCGGGAGGACGACGGTTCAATCCCGCCTCCGGCCATCCTGATTTAGGTTTTCCGTGATTTCCCTAAATCGCTCCAGGCAAATGCCGGGATGGTTTCTTTGAAAGGGCACGGCCGACTTCCTTCCCCGTTCTTCCCTAATCCAATGAGACCGATGACGTCTCAGTTTGGTCTCTTCCCCCAAAACAAAACAATCCAATGCAGAACACGCAGAGCCTCGGCAATTCTGTTCGTGTGAATTGAAAGTGGACTGCGGGCGGCAGTGAGAATTTGGAGCGAGAATGGAGGCGTGCCAGGGCAATCCGTGCACTTGGGCTAACTGCTGTGCCAAGGTGGTTTAGTGGCTGACGCACCTGCCTAGGTTCATTTCCTGGTCTTGGTACAAATTTTCTCTCGCTGCTTCAGCCTAGATATATAAAATCTTATCATTAATATCCCTTAACCCTGAATTTCAATCCTACTCTTAAACCTTTCTTTCATTGTTCCCATACACTTCACCAAACAGATTGACAGGTGCTATGCATTACCGACTGCTGCGCGATGAATTGCCAGCGGTATTGGAAACGCTTACCCTTGTAGACAGAGGACGACTGTGATTTACACACGACGGGGTACCACACCATTTTCAGAAGATCGTGCGAACAGTACTTCAACCACGCGCCTGCTACCGTCGCAGGTTCGAATCCTGCCTCGGGCATGGATGTGTGTGATGTTCTTAGGATAGTTAGGTTTACGTAGTTCTATGTCTAGGGAACTGATGACGTCAGATGTTAAGTCCCATAGCGCTTAGAACCATTTGAAGAGTACCTCATGGCAAAGTTTCACGGGCGAGCGACTGCACGAGGAGGTCCGGCATCATGGCCTCTCCATTCACTGGGCCTGAATCCGTTGGCTTTCTGGCTATGGAGACATTTAAAGGCCTAACCAATCGACTGCCGAGGCACAATGGCGTGTGACCAATGGATGGCACATAATCCGAATAGAGCCAGATGAGTCTGGGAGATTGCGTCTTTCACTACGAAAAAAGGCTGAAGGATTTCTCAGCACTACCTATTCTGTCTGCTTCTACGTAACAGATTGGTTTTCGGACATAAAATTATAGGCACGTATCTTTTAATTTTGACCAATACTACCACCGTAGGAATAGGTTACACTTCTTTTTATAAACACACTTTATTTACACAGGTGTTAAAAAAGTTAAGGCCGAAAGTAACTTTAGCATGACGTGGCCATGCCACATAACAAAGCTCGATGAAACTTGGATTGTACATAGAAAGAATTGCTACAGTACAACACAGAAGGTGTCTTAATGAAATACGATATGAGACGAACAGAAAAGATAAACTGGAGGACAATAATTGCACTTAAGTAACAGCGACTCGAGATGTTCCCCTGGTCATTCAAAAGGCGGGACATGGTTCTTAATATGGTGTGATCACCACGCATGTTAATAACATTTGTTTGTTAACAGATATGATATTTAAGTAAAATTAAAAATTGTTGCCGCTGACGAGATTATAACCAGCAACTTTATGATTCCTAGATTTTTTTCGCTACACTTTCAGCAACCGATAATTACACTGGTGTGCAAAACGTAAGGCAGAGACGTTGTTGTGTGTTTTGCTGCCCTAGACGAAAACTGAAAAACGACACCCCTTATTTTTTTACTACCATGTGTCCCCCCCCCCCCTCACCCTCCACCACCAACATCCTAAGGCACAGCAATGCAAATCTCCTGTTATACTTTTAATCAGTACAATAAGGTGACCTGACATCTTCATTCTCTGGGGACAGTCCTCAATTTTTACGCTTTGTCATCAACTCGTTTAAGATCGGTTGAGGACAACAAATGTCCTCAATTTCTTATTTCTTTGTCCTCAATTTTTGAAATTTCCTAATGAAATATGATGAATGTTCTGAAAACTTCAAAGTAGAAGTCAAGCAAATTTGACGTGACTTACTCATATTAGTTCGACAAAAATGGACAAGTAAAGGTATGGAACTATTTTCTGGTGGCACTTTGGCAGGGAGTACAGTATCACAATAGCGTCGGCCGGTGAGTGGACCGTGTTCAAAGATTTAAAGATCAGTACGCCCATGCAACACCATTACAATTGAACCACCTAAACTATCTTGTTCGACAATGCTGCATTTATCCCAATATTATGAGAAGTGGAAACACGTAATATCAGGTGTGGAAGTATGAAACTGGAATTCCCCTATAGATAGTGCTAGCCGTCAGTGTAGGGCCCGAGAGAACGCGTCTGCTTCCTGTAACGGCCTACGACGAATGTCAGCCCACACTAACCCAAATTCCATACATCGGTATCTATTTAAAACCCGTAAACATGTCGAGTTTTGTGTCTACGAACCGAGATTTTTGGACAGCATTGGTTTTCTGTTATCATTTGAAGAAGACTGCTGCAGAATCGCATAAAACGGATGTCGAAGCATTCGGCGAATGTGCTCTTGGAAAGACACAGTGTTTCGAGTGGTTAAAAAAATTTCAAAGCGGTGATTTTGACGTGGGAAACGGCGAGCGCGGGAAACTACCGAAAAAGTCCGAAGACAACGAATTGCAGGCCTTGTTGGAGAAGATGTTACTCTCACTCAACAGGGTCTCGCGGAACAATTTCATGTAATACAGAAAGCCGTTTCTCTTCGGATGAAAGCTATGGGAAAGGTGCAGAAAGTGGTAAAATGGGTTCCGCATGAACGGAATTAAAAACCACTTGTGAAATGCTGCTAGCCAGATACAGAAGAAAGTCGTTTCTCCATCGAGTAGTGAGAGGTGATGGGAAATGGATGCTAAACGTCGTAAATTGTTGGTGAATTCAGGGAAACCATCGACATCCACTGCAAGACCAAATAGCTTTGGAAAGAAGACAATGCTCTCTGATCAGAAGGTTCAATTGGCTCTGAGCACTGTGGGACTTAACTTCTGAGCTCATCACTCCCCTAGAACTTAGAACTACTTAAACCTAACTAACCGAAGAACATCACACACATCCATGCCAGAGGGAGGATTCGAACCTGCGATTGTAGCCGTTCCAGACTGTAGCGCCTAGAACCGCTCGGCCACTCCGGCCGGCCGGGGGCCACAGCACAGCTAAAACACCTGTTGATGGGCTTATGAGAGCCCGAAACCGGTCGTGATAATAAAAGAAATTTACAATTGAAGCGGATTTTCAACCTCTCGAAATGTTGACTGGAATACTATATTTTCGAATTCCGAAGGTGGCATGAGTAAAATATAGGAAGCGAAAGGGTATTTACAATTAGTACAGAAACCAAATGGAAGTTTTAAGAGACGAGGGACACGAAAGGGAAGCAGTGGTTGGGAAGGGAGTGAGACGGGTTTGTAGTCTTTTCTAGATGTTATTCACTCTATATATTGAGCAAGCAGTAAAGGAAACAAAAGAAAAATCTGGAGAAGGAATTAAAATACATGGAGAAGAAATAAAAACTTCGAGGTTTGCCTTTGACATTGTAATTCCATCAGAGGCAGCAAATGACCTGGAAGAGCAACAGAACGCAATTGTCAGTGTCTTGAAAGGAGGATAGAAGATAAACATCATCAAAAGCAAAACGAGGATAATAGAATGCAGTCGAATTAAATCAGGTGATGCTGAGGGTATTATAATACGAAATGACACACTTAAAATAGTAAATGAGTTTTGCTATTTGGGGAGTAAAATAAATGATGATGGGCGGGGTAGAGAAGATATAAAATGTAGACTGACAATGGCAAGGAAAGCGTTTCTGAAAAAGAGAAATTTGCTAACATCGAGCATAAATTAAAGTGTCAGGAAGTCGTTTCTGAATGTGTGTAGTGTAGCCTTGTATGGAAGTGAAACATGGGCGATAAATAGTTTAAACAAGAAGAGAATAGAAGCTTTCGAAATGTGGTGCTACAGAAGAATGCTGAAGATCAGATAGGTAGATCACGTAACTAGTGAGGAGGTACTGATAGAAATGGGAAGAAGAGGGATTTGTGACAACTTGACTAGAAGAAGGGCTCGGCTGGTAGAACATGTTCTGAGGGATCAAGATATCACCATTTTGGTACTGGAGTGAAGCGTGGAGGGTAAAAATCATAGAGGGATGACCAAGAGATGAATACAGTAAGCAGATTCAGAAGGATGTAGGTTGCAGTAGGTACTGCGAGATGAAGATGCTTGCACAAGATAGAGTAGCATGGAGAGCTGCATCAGACCAATGTCTGGACTGAAGACTACAACACAATATGTATATAAGCTGAACCTCTTGTGGGAATAGAGGAAACACTACGAGCAAATGCGGTAAGTAGACAAGGAAGCTACGTAATAGTATTTGATAAGTTGAGAATTTAGCTAGGAAGGAAAGCATGCTCGAGTATCCGAAACTGTTAAGGCGACCACTGGCGTAAAACTTGAAATCCATGTTCGAGTCTAGGTGCTGCACAAATTTTCAACTTTCGCCACTGAATTACTTCAGTACCCAATTGCGTCTGACGCTGCTGACTCCCTTAAAATATTGAAATCGGAAAGTATGTTATTCTTTACTTGCGGGCAAAGGCCACGTCTTACAATCTGGGGATTTCAGATGGAGATGACTATCACCCATCACTTCTTCGGTGCCGCGTGAAATGATAAGCAGCGGCGGTGGGAGGTACCACAGTGACACAAGGAACCCTGAAGGATAACGGCAAGTGCCGCGCACAGGACAATAGGGAGTTGATAATAGCCGCGGCCTCCAACTGGGTGGGACCTGGAGGCATTTGCATCGGGATCCAATTCCGGCAGAAGCCCGGTTCAGGCTGACGGGCGCAATGAGACAGTGGACGGCCATTTACATACGCTCAGCCGTGCCGAGATTGGACGGTGCCCTGCGGGGGGTGGAAGGCCGGGATCCGGTGGCGTGGCGGGGCTGCGGGCTCTAATGAAGTCCCAACAGCGGTCACTCACCGCGATGTTTCGTCACGCTATACAGAGTGTTACAAAACGGTACGGCCAAACTTTCAGGGAACATTCCTCACACACAAATAAAGAAAAGATGTTATGTGGTCATGTGTCCGGAAACGCTTAATTTCCATGTTAGAGCTCATTTTAGTGTCGTACGCTCAATGGAGCACGTTATCATGATGTCATACGGGATTCTCTACCTGTGCTGCCAGAACATGTGCCTTTACAAGTACGACTCAACATGTGGTTCATGCACGATGGAGCTCCTGCACATTTTAGTCGAAGTGTCCGTACGCTTCTCAACAACAGATTCGGTGACCGATGGATTGGTAGAGGAGGACCTCCACACTCTTCTGACCTCAATCCTCTTGACTTTCGTTTAGGGGGGCATTTGAAAGCTCTTGTCTACGCAACTCCGGTACCAAATGTAGATACTCTTCGTGCTCGTACTGTGGACGGCTGTGATACAATACGCCATTCTCCAGGGCTGCATCAGCACATCAGGGATTCCATGCGACGGAGGGTGGATGCATGTATCCTCGCTAACGGAGGACATTTTGAACCTTTCCTGTAACAAAGTGTTTGAAGTACAGTCTGTTGCTGTGTGTTTCAATTGCATGATTAATGTGATTTGAAGAGAAGTAATAAAATGAGCTCTAAAATGGAAAGTAAGCGTTTCCGGACACAAGTCCACAAAACATAATTTCTTTCTTTGTGTCTGAGGAATGTTTCCTGAAAGTTTGGCCGTACCTTTTTATAACACACTGTAGACAGAGGCCGGAGAAAAACGATCTGACAACGAAGTGGCAGCACTGCAGGGGACTTCAAAGCGAGTCAAATTTTACACACATCATCATGGACTGGGCGTTTCGGTCTGTTCGGTTTCCTTCAAAACTGGTCACGCCATCTCTTCATTGGTCTTATTACAGATCTTTTACCTCTTAGACTACTGGCCATTAAAATTGCTACACCACGAAGATGACTTGCTACAGACGCGAAATTTAACCGACAGGAAGAAGAGGCTGTTATATGCAAATGATTAGCTTTTCAGAGCATTCACACAAGGCTGGCGCCGGTGGCGACACCTACAACGTATGAGGAAAAAGTCCAACCGATTTCTCACACACAAACAGAAGTTAGACGGCGTTGCCTGGTGAAACGTTGTTGTGATGCTTCGTGTAAGGAGGAGAAACGCGTACCGTCACGTTTCCGACTGTGATAAAAGTCGGATTGTAGCCTATAGCGATTGCGGTTTATCATATCGCGAAATTGCTGCTCGCGTTGGTCGAGATCCAATAACTGTTATCGATCCCTGAATCAACAAATTTTTTGGCGACGTTTGCAACAAAACAACCATTTGCACGTATAGTTCGACGACGTTTGCAGCAGCATGGACTATCAGCTCTGAGACCATGGCTGCGGTTACCCTTGACGCTCCATCGGCTGCGGTTACCCTTGACGCTCCATCGCAGACAAGAGCGCATGCCATGGTGTACTCAACGACGAACCTGGGTGCACGAATGGCAAAACGTCATTTTTTTCGGATGAAACCAGGTTCTGTTTACAGCATCATGATGGTCGCATCTGTGTTTGGTGACATAGCGGTGAACGCACATTGGAAGCGTGTATTCGTCATCGCCATACTGGCGTGTCACCCGGCGTGATGGATGGGGTGCCATTGGTTACACGTCTCGGTCACCGCTTGTTCGCATTGAGGGCACTTTGAGCAGTGGACGTTACACTTCAGATGTGTTAAGACTCGTGTCTCTACCCTTCATTCGATCCCTGCGAAACCATACATTTCAGCAGGATAATGCACGACCACATATTGCAGGTCCTGTACGGGCCTTTCTGGATACAGAAAATGTTCGACTGCTGCCCTGGCCAGCACATTCTCCAGAGCTCTCACCAATTGAAAACGTCTGGTCAATGGTGACCGAGCAGCTGGCTCGTCACAATACGCCAGTCACTACTCTTGATGAACTGTGGTATCGTGTTGAAGATGCATGGACAGCTGTACCAGTACAGGCCATCCAAGCTCTGTTTGACTCAATGTCCAGGCGTATCAAGGCCGTTATTGCGTGAAAATGTAATCACATGTCAGTTCTAGTATAATATATTTGTCCAATGAATACCCGTTTATCATCTGCTTTTCTTCTTGGTGTAGCAATTTTAATAGCCAGTAGTGTAGTTTATTCTCTTTTATCGCTTCAGTGATTCTTGCACCAGGAAGAGCGGTTTACATATTCTTTCCACCTTAACTGACATTGTTTTATTATGTCTTTTATCTTCTTTCGTTTCGCCCTCTTTGGGGTACGCTGGATGAATAATTTTTTTTGTGCGTTGTTCTTTTCTTAGGGCCCAGTATTTCTTCATTCTTTCTGATCTTTTCCTCTCTTCTTCCGAGAAACGTGTGCTTGGGAACATGTGGACGGACATTTTGTCGGTAGGTTGTTTCGACTGCGCGGCATAAGTTTCGCCGGGAGCCCTTACACATACATCCTCCGTACAATCCTGATCTCTAACCACACGATTTTCATATTTTTCGAACTCTGAAGTAAGACAGTCGTTCCCGTCTTCGACAGAAGTAGTGCACGCTTGGGTATAATCATGGTTCCGTAGGCAACTGTAAACACTATTCCATGAAGGCCCTGGTTGTCTTGTCTCGCAGGGGGATAAATATATTAATAATTATGGCCATCACTTTTAAAATAATTCTTTTTTTCCATTTCTCTCGTTTTCCTTTGACTGCCACTTGTATCACGTAAATTGTGATGGGTAGGTCCTGCCAAATAAGATTCGTATTAAAAGATGGTCAGTATATATGACTCGATCAGTCTCATTAGGATTATTCGTACAAATGAGCTACAGAAGCGTGAAACTAACTAACCAGCTGACTTCAGAAATGGCACAGTAAAAAGTGGTACTACGAGATGCAGTGTTATTAATAGCGGAATCTTAAGATCACATCGTTTCGTCGATATTACTAACCAACGGTCATCCTCTAACCACAACCCAGTTGCAGGCGCCCTGTATAAAAACCTTTTAGAGCAAAAAAAAATACTTTTTTTTAATTCTTTTTAAAAATTTAGTCTTGATCGCACCACGTATGCTACAAGAACATAGGTGAACTGTTTCGGTCTTATCACATGACCGTCATCAGACCTGTAATTTAATTTCTGGATAAAATCTCTAGCTTTCGACGATTACCTCCATCGTCATCGTCAGGAGCTGACTGTCTTCACTGCTGCTGTGGTATCCTTTTCTATAGCCCGTAGACGGCTTCTGATTAGTCGGCTTATAATTGGTCGGCGATCACGTACTGCTGTCGGATATTTTATCGTTACGTTGACGATAAATTTATGATCCGGCTGCACGGCGCAGAAGCTCTAGAATAATTCATGGAACACATGAAAAGCACACATTCGAACATCCAGTTCACTGACGAGAAGGAGAAGGAAGGGAGACTGCCTTTCTTAGACGTTTTAGTACAACGACAGGCGAACGGGCGTCTTGGCCACTCTGTATACTGTAAGCCGACGCATACCGATTTATATCTGAATGCACAGAGTTTCCATCATCCTGCTCAGAAGAGAGCTATTTTGAACACGTTGGTATATAGAGCCAAAACTGTTTCTGACGGGGACCACTTAAGGTCCAAGATTAACCATCTTAAGAACGCGTTCCGAAAGAATGGCTATGGTGCACGCGATATAAAGGCAGCGTTCTCCAAAACAAGGAAACGTGAAAATGCTGCACACTCACAGGATGAAACACCGATTGCGGTTCCTCCTTTTTGTGGCGCGATTTCCAGCAAAATAGGAAGGGTCCTGCGTAGACGTGGTATAAGACCGATTTTTCGTCCTCCTAAGAAAATTAAGGAGATTATGTGCCCTGTTAAGGACAATCTCGGCCTCAGGGTCCCTGGAGTATATAATATACCCTGTGAGTGTGGAAGTAATTACAAAGGTCAGACGGTTCGTACCGTTTCCGACCGCTGTGCAGAACACAAACGGCATATTAAAAATAGAGAACTGGAGAAATCGGCAATTGCGGAGCACAGCCTCACGAACAAAGATAAAATTTTGTTCTATGAAACAAAAATTCTGTCCCATGCCTCCACGTACTGGGATTCTGTTGCTAAGGAGGCTGTTGAAATAAGAATGAGCCAAAGAAATTTAACCGGGATAGCGGATACCATCTCAGCTGTGCATGGAAACGAGCGCTTGATGCAGAGAAGCAGCAGAGACGTTCCTTCCGAGGTTTACGTTCCAACGGAAGCGCTGGCGCCACCGGCGCACACACTGACATCGTCTACGACAGCAGTACGTAATCACCGACCAATCATAAGCCGTCCACGGGCTATAATTAAGGCTATCCCAGCAGCAATGAAGACAGACAGCTCCTGACGATGCCGATGGAGGTAATCGTCGAAAGCTCGAGATGTTGTCCAAAACTGACGCGGCAAGAATACCAAGAAAGCGCCGTCGCGAAAAACTTCGTTCCCATATTTCTGATCCCTACATTGCACATACAGTTGATATTTTCAACGATAAGTGGCTAGTTGTTTATAGAATGACCTACCTCAGTCAAAAGCCTTCACTCTCCTCACATCGATAAACATCTTACTTCCACTGTAATTTTCCTATTTCACAAATTATTCTTAATCAAAATTCTCATCCTAACGTACAATAGTTTTGTAGCCCTGAATTTTATGATTCTGAGAATTTCCACTTCTGCTAGAAAGAGGTGCAAGTTCGCCATTTATTGCGTCCAGAAATTTTAATTTTTAACCATTCCCGCCAGAATTTTTGAATGCTCGTGGAAGCAGACACTGGTTTCGAAGGACAGTTTTATAATTTTGTCAGTTCTCTCATTAACGAACCCATAGTAAAACAAATTTGTTATGATGCCTAGTATACTGTTTTATTCACTGATTTCGTTTCTGTCCTGATTTAACTTAGAAAATAACAACAGAATTTCAGTTTTATTCTTAAGCTAGTCTGTAAATGTGCGTAAAGTACAATGCCACAAGCAGTTCTCGTTCAGCCATCAACTTGTGAACGTCTGTGTGTCAGTGTACGTTAGTCCTAGTTCCGCTTCTACGTTGTGACCATATTCGTCTAGTCAGCAATAAGTCACTCGGCAATAATCAAACAAATGGACAACATTTGTATTTCGTTTCTTTGGTGATGGCGTATACTCAATCAGTAATATAAACTGAACAGATGAAATGTGCAACAACTATGTAAGCGAACCCCGTTTCCCCTTATGTGGAAAACAGATTTGGAGAGTAAAAGAGTACTGAAAATATATTGCCACTGCCAAATCCTTCGTGCTGGTCTGTGACGTATCAGTTTTATAAACTATCGTATACGAAATCATCATCGTAATACGATTGTTGGAACTTAAATAGTGGCAACTATTTATTCACAACACGTACAAAATAGATACGTTTCCAGAATGAGATTTTCACTCTGCAGCGGAGTGTGCGCTGATATGAAACTTCCTGGCAGAATAAAACTGTGTGCCGGACCGAGACTCGAACTCGGGTCCTTTGCCGTTCGCGGGCAAGTGCTCTACCAACTGAACTACCCAGGAGTGCTAGTTCTGCAAGGTTCGCAGGAGAGCTTCTGTTAAGTTTGGAAGGTAGGAGACGAGGTACTGGCAGAAGTAAAGCTGTGAGGACGGGGCGTGAGTCGTGCTTGGGTAGCTCAGTTGGTAGAGCACTTGCCCGCGAAAGGCAAAGGTCCCGAGTTCGAGTCTCGGACCGGCACACAGTTTTAATCTGCCAGGAAGTTTCAAAATAGATAGGTGTTTCAAATTTTTAGTGACCTTCAAAGTAGTCACCAGCATTGTGTGTAACCCGTTGCCAGCGATGTGGAAATCGTAGGATACTCTTAGCAATGACAGTTGTGTTGACAACTCGAGTGGCGCGGTCTATTGCCCGACGAATTTGTAGCAGTTCTGACGCAAATGCCGTAAAGTGTTTCTTTCAGTTTAGAAACTGAGTTGAACTTACGAGGGCTTAAGTCATGGGAGTGCAGTAGGTGGTACAGCACTTGGCAGCCCCATCAGTCAAACAAATCAGTAACAGCTTGCACTGTACGTGGTTGAGCACTGTCCTGCAAAATGACGGCCAGGTGCTGCAGAAAGCGTCATCACTTGTGTGTCTATGCTGTTCATTTTTGGAGCACAACCTACGACCAGCTTGGAGACATACCTTAACACCATTCGTTTTCTTCCTTCGTTGCTTTGAGCAGTATGACAGTTGACTGAAGAGAGGGGGTGGGGTGGGGGTGGGAATACGAAACCAGTGCCTTACTCGACTAGGAAAATGACTTCTGCAGTGAGCTTGCAATGAATTCCCCAGAGACTAGACTCTCTACGTAACAGTCGATATCTCCAGGCGCGAGGACTCGTGTATATTGGACTAGGGAAGGAAACGGTGTATTTCTAGGCTGCTGCTACAGGATGATGGAGGGAGCTGAGGGGAGGAAGGGGGGTGGCAGGGGGTGGAAGGAAAGTGAGAGGCACTGCAGTGCGGAAGGTCGCACGCATCGGCAGCCAAAAAACAAGCGATAATGAAACGCCACCTATCAGCGGGCCTCTGGCGGCGGATCAACCCTGTAAATCATACCCTTCCTGCTCCGCCTCGCCGTCGCTCTCACAGAAATCCTTTGTTCTTTTTATTGCAGTGCCGCTTCTTTTCTGCGCCGCATGCGCGGTTACAAAATCACGTCTCAATACGGACTGGCGCTGAGACAAAAGGGCAGTCTCAACCCCCCCCCCCCCTTTCGCTACATACACACCAGCGGGGAGAGGAGGGGGAGGGGGCGGCAGATTTATGTTCCAATAAGAAGAAAGAGAAGAGCGAAAGAAACGGCAGTAGGAGTGAAATAGTGGCGAAAAAGAAGAATAACTCGAAGAAGATACTTTGTCTGACCCCATTTTTTCCCTGCTAACGACCAGGGATATTGGTGCGACAGAGACGTGCTGCAGAAAGGAGGGGGGCCGTGTGCCTGCTGAAAGCTGCAGTATTGCTCCGGGACTGACATATGTAGATGCAACTCAATTTCTGCTGTTCTTCCGCGTGCGCCTCCAGAAATGTAGCTAACGCGCCTTGCATCTGATAAAAAGGAAAATAAGTGTACGACGC
The DNA here is from genome assembly GCF_023897955.1 of Schistocerca gregaria. Classification (NCBI taxonomy): domain Eukaryota; kingdom Metazoa; phylum Arthropoda; class Insecta; order Orthoptera; family Acrididae; genus Schistocerca; species Schistocerca gregaria. The sequence continues at coordinate 469,345,096 of NC_064927.1, read as the reverse complement.
TGTTCCTGGAAAATACAATTTCCCGGAGCAAGGCAATGGGTTTCAGAAGTACATTCGTTTCCGGCGCTTGTGCCGCCAACTGATTTCTTCAAAAAGAATGGAAACCTTCGTGCCCTCTTGGAACGATGTGTCGACCTGCAGCGCACCACATTCTTATTTTCACCGTCGGAGCAGGTAGCAGTTCTGTTTTCAAATACAGGGTGTTTACAAAAATGTACGGCCAAACTTTCAGGAAACATTCCTCACACACAAATAAATAAAAGATGTTATGTGGACATGTGTCCGGAAACGCTTAATTTCCATGTTAGAGCTCATTTTAGTTTCGTCAGTATGTACTGTACTTTCTCGATTCACCGTTAATTGGCCCAATTGAAGGAAGGTAATGCTGACTTCGGTGCTTGTGTTGACATGCGACTTATTGCTCTACAGTACTAGCATCAAGCACATCAGTATGTAGCATCAACAGGTTAGTGTTCATCACGAACGTGGTTTTGCAGTCAGTGCAATGTTTACAAATTCGGAGTTGGCAGATGCCCATTTGATGTATGGATTAGCACGGGGCAATAGCCGTGGCGCGGTAGTTTGTATCGAGACAGATTTCCAGAACGAAGGTGTCCCGACAGGAAGACGTTCGAAGCAATTGATCGGCGTCGTAGGGAGCACGGAACATCCCAGCCTATGACTCGCGACTGGGGAAGACCTAGAACGACGAGGACACCTGCAATGGACGAGGCAATTATTCGTGCAGTTGACGATAACCCTATGTCAGCGTCAGAGAAGTTGCTGCTGTACAAGGTAACGTTGACCACGTCACTGTATGGAGAGTGTTACGAGAGAGGCCGGCCGCGGTGGTCTAGCGGTTCTAGACGCGCAGTCCGGAACCGTGCGACTGCTACGGTCGCAGGTTCGAATCCTGCTTCGGGCATGGATGTGTGTGATGTCCTTAAGTTAGTTAGGTTTAAGTAGTTGTAAGTTCTAGGGGACTAATGACCACAGCAGTTGAGTCCCATAGTGCTCAGAGCCACTTGAACCATTTTTTTTATACGAGAGAACCAGTTGTTTCCGTACCATGTATAGCGTGTGCAGACACTATCAGCAGCTGATTGGCCTCCGCGGGTACACTTCTGCGAAGATAATAGTTTACCGCAATTCAGTATTTTCCTCAATCTATTACTTGTCGTTTGTCACTGTTTTCTTGCTCTTATGTACCAATTGCACCCCCTTAACAGGTCTAGCAGGAAACAGTCCAACAACGACACTTGTTACATGCTATGAATATTCCAAACTTTGTCTGCCCCTATAATTTTCCCTGTTCCTTCACATGATAAGTGTTTTCTCTCCCCCCTCCCCCCCCCCCCCCCCCTATTCACCGCAAATACCTTGTCATCTCACAATCCGCCCACGATAATGTTTAACGTAATTCCTTTGACTCACGAAGAAACCTGTTTCAAGTTACTATCTTCGAATCATCTCGACAGATTGGAATTTCTCTCAGGGTTAGTGTTACTTTTTAATCGGGCATCGGTGTTTGCAGAAATTTATCCAGTGTCCGCAAATGCAGGAACATGGAGAAACCAGTAACAGTGTACATTTTCAACTAAGGAAATCAATACCATTTTGGGGCTGGTTGCTGCTGCACGCCAACAAAATTTTGAGTGAGAAGATTTGACGACAAAAAAGAAGTTTATAGAGAAATTTCACATGGCATATTCCTCCAGAAGATATTACCTTCAACGACAACGGTCACGAATTGTATGGATAAGAGTTTTATATACCCACTAGAACGTAGCTGGAGCCCATCTGCTGTAAATGGCACGCGTGCTTATCTCCATTGGCCTCTGTCACTGACATATCATTAAATTCTAACCTTACCTCATTATTTCCACAACAACGAGGACACTACCTTGTCAAATGATACTATATGGTTCCAGAGGTCCACTGAAGTCTCAAACACCTATGATGTACACTATGTGATCCAAAAGCATGTGCACACCGTCAAAAACATACGTTTGTCGCATTAGGTGCATTGTGCTGCCACCTTCCGCCAGGTACTCCATATCAGCGACCTTAGTAGCCATTAAACATCGTGAGGGAGCAGATGGGGTGATCTGCGGGACTCACGGACTTCGAAAGTCGTCCGGTGATTGGGTGTCACTTGTGTCATACGTCTGTACGTGAGATTTCCACACTCCTAAACATCCCTAGGTCAACTGTTTCCGATATCATAGAGAAGTGGAAACGTGAAGGGACACGTAGAGCACAAAAGCGTACAGGCCGGCCTTGTCTGTTGACTGACAGAGACCGCCAACAGTTAAAGAGGGTCGTAATGGGTAATAGGCAGACGTCTGTGCAGACACAGGAATTCCAAACTCCATCAGGATCCACTGCAAGTACAATGAAAGTCAGCAAGGAGGTGAGAAAACTTGGATTTCATGGTCGAGCGGCCGCTCATTAACCACTCATCACGCCGGTAAATGCCAAACGACGCCTCGCTTGGTGTAAGTAGTGTAAACATTGGATGATTGAACAGTGAAAAAACGTTGTATGGAGTGATGAATCACGGTACACAATGTGGCGATCCGATGGCAGGGTGTGGGTATGGCGAATGCCCGGTGAACGTCATCTGCCAGCCTGTGTAATGCCAACAGTAAAATTCAGAGGCGGTAGTGTTATGGTGTGGTTGTGTTTTTCATGGAGGGGGCTTGCTCCCCTTGTTGTTTTGCCTGGCACTATCACAACACTGGCCTACACTGATGTTTTAAGCACTTTCTTGCTTCCCACTGTCGAAGAGCAATTCTGGACTGCTGATTGCATCTTTCAACACAATGGAGTACCTGCTCATAATGAACGGCCTGTGACGGAGTGGTTACATGACAATAACAAACATCCCTGTAATGAACTGGCCTGCACAGAGTCCTATTCTGAATACCATAGAAGACCTTTGGTACGTTTTGGAACACAGTCTTCGTGTCAGGCCTCACCGACCGACATCGATACCTCTCCTCAGAGTAGCACTCCGTGAAGAATGGGCTGCCATTCCCCAAGAAACCTTCCAGAACCTGTATGAAAGTATGCCTGCGAGAGTGGAAGCTGTCATCAAGGCTAAGGGTGGGCCAACACCATAATGAATTTCAGCATTAGCGATGGAGGGCACCACGAACTTGTAAGTCATTTTCATCCAGGTGTCCGGATACTTTTGACCACATAGTGTTTATAAGCAGACGTGATTAATAAATATTTGTAGTAAGGCCGGGATTTAAACGTTGGTCTCCTACTTACTAGCCAGATGTACTAACAACTGCAGCATCCTCGGAAATGGCTTTCCACAGCTGCATCGACTACACTAGCACGCCTCCGTCCACAATATAAAAAAAGTTCAAATGTGTGTGAAATCATATGGGACTTAACTGCTAAGGTCATCAGTCCCTACGCTTACACACTACTTGACCTAAATTATCCTAAGGACAAATTCATACACCCATGCCCGAGGGAGGACTCGAACTTCCGCCGGGACCAGACGCCATAGACCGCTCGGCTAATCCCGTGCAGCCCGCACAATCCGAATTCCTATTCACACCATAGCCAACTTGGTAGTTCTGTCGTTCCCCGCCCCCCCCCCCAGACTCGAGCAACATTGCAGAGGCTCTCCAACTGTATTGGAACACCTCAGAATGGAAAAAAAATGGGAAATGCTGCCTGACAACCAGACATGGGTTCTTTAATCAAATGAGAATATAGGTTTCGAGAGACCTTTTCATGTCTCAAACATATATGATGTATATATGTAGAGCCTGGGTTCGAATCCTGACCTTGGCACAAAATTTCATTCATCACTTCGGTCTGTGTGCATACAGTGTAGATGTTTAAGCCTAGGAAAGGTGTCTGCGACCGTACAGTTTCATTTGATTAAAACGCCTGTGCCTAGGTAGCAGGCAGGATCCCCTATTTCATTGAATGCTAGGGTGCTACTGCAATACAGCCGGTGACGCTCCGAATGCAGTTCCAGCATTTTTTTTTTTTGGGGGGGGGGGGGGATACCAATGGGGCTGAAGTGCGAATGGGAATTTTGATTGATGAGGGAGGTACGCTAGGGCAATCTGGGCAGTTGTGCGAAGCCAGTGTGCCGGAATAGCGTATTGGTTAGTGCATCTGTCTAGTGAGCAGGACACCTGAGTTCGAATCGCTTCAGTCTGTATGTATGCTTCACTGTCTTTGCGGCGACTTTTTGCAGTCAGTGTACCACAGTATGGGTTTCGTAGGCCTCTTTTCCTGCCGCTTACACCCGATGCCCCCTGAAACACCCCTGTTTAAATTCCTTTATTGGGTTCTGTCTAATTTACCGAAGCCGCCAAACAATTATTATGCTTACATGACCGTGTGTTTAGTGGATGAAAGGCTATCGGCTTTTCTGCTGTGGTTTCGGGGGTATTTCACCAGAGTGCGGCTGTTCTGAGACTGAATAGTGGAATGGTTGAAAGTTTATCTATTGTTACGGACCACACAGGTCGCAATGTACCAAACTGATATACGAGGGCCGTCCAGAAAGTAAGTTACGATTGATCGCGAAATGAAAATCACTGTGAAAATCAGAAATGTTTCGTTTGTAACACTTAGCTACACCTTTCAGCTACTTCTCTACGTAGTGGCCGTTCTGACTCATACATTCGTCGTAGCGTTGTACCAACTTTCCAATACCCTCATCATAGAAGGCAGCCGCCAGTGCTTTTCGCCAATTCTCTACGCTGGCCTAAAGGTCGTTGTCTGCGCCAACATGTTGTCTTCATTGCCAGCGGTTAGTTTGAGCAGAGATGAAACTCAGTGGGAGACAGTTACGGGCTGTATAGCGGGTAACCAAACATTTCCAACTGAAACGATGCAGGAACATCTTCATTGCCCCTGCAGAATGAGGCTGAGAATTGTCTTGAAGAAGAAACCGCACGACAGTTATGTAATGTTGGTTGCATAGCTTCAGGGGAAAATTCTCACCAGGCCCTCGTACTTGGCGGGAGACAGTATTTTCTATAACATCTTTACGCGCTCACTAAGAGCTCAGGAATGAAAAGAGCGACATAATTCTACCTGGAGTCATACTAGAGACACTGCCCAACAAATCTTTGCAAAGATTTGTCGGATTTTCTTAGTCGTTTCCATTTCGCGACCGATCGTAACTTACTTTCTGGACAGCCCTCGTATATTTTCTACTAACACGCAAATTATGAGGCAGTTGCTATTTCGCCTTACACGTTTAGTTACGGTTATGTCTTTTATTAGTTGCTGATTTTAGGTACTTCGTCACACGCAATGATGATGGTTAACATTCACAACAATCCTCACTGCAAACCATAGTTGTTGCTGGGCGACGCTGTGGACGCAAAACACGTAACTCGGCACTTTTCACTTTTGGTTCCTGTCACTCGCGAATCGGTATCGATGAGAGCCCACCCCACGACGAACAGGGGGACGCGCTCATCTGTCATACTTCGGTGAATTTACCGTTTACTACTCACTCGACGACCATTCTCGCCCGTCACTCCAGCACCACTTCTTACTCGACACTCGTCTCACTGCCTTCTGCAGTACATGACAATCGACTCCTGTCTACTATCGACTTAGGCATCGGATACTAGCATCTATGTTCGTGGGATCACGAATCCCTTACACCGCGACGCCTTGTTCCTCGAACGGGCCGAAGTGTACATTCCCCGGTATTGGCTAAATGCCGCAAAATTCATTTCAGCCGCACGTATTCTTGTCGGTGTTGGAGTTTTGGCAGACAGTAGCATGCAGACGTGTTTGGAACTTTAAAGGAATAGAACATCCTCCAGAGGAGATGCTGGGCCGCCTTTGACGTTGACGGAGAGGGAATCGGCGCTGCTTTACGTGCGCGGCTGAGCAAATGGGGGACCGACACAGAAAAGAAATGAAGCGAGGAGGAGGAGGAGGAACCCCGGGGCCGCGTGCCCTGCGCGGTGCGGTGCGGTGCAGAAGGCTGCGTTTCTTGCAGCGAGTCCTCGTGGCAACTTTTGCTAATGAGCTTTCTTCTCTGCGGCGCGCGCACGCGAGACGGGGCCCGGCCGGGCATCCGAGAGGCGGCGCAAACTAATTTCACCAACTGGCGCGCCGCGGCGTGCCGGGCTCGGACTTCCCTCTCTCCGCTGCTCCTCCAGCGGGGCCGCGCGCCTCGGCTCCAGCCGCCCGTGGCAGCTCGCGGGCGCTCCACGCAGGCCAGCCCACCCGCATTAGCTGTCCGTCCATCCTCCCGTCTGTCTGTCTGTCTGTCCGGAACGACTCTTTGCGTTTAAATGTGATCCTCCTCTGGCTTCAGAGTGAATCCAGACGTGTTGCGACTTCCGCTGAAACCCCTTCGCCGCAGCAACCCCGATGGCCCGTAGTTTGTGAAATTACTTCTTCTCTAAGAACCAGGATAGAAACTAGTTGTAAATTTTACGTTACTGACGTGCATCGTCGTGGCCAACAGGGAGTTAGCTTCAGGTCTCTCCCCTATCACCTTCCCTCCCCAAGTAAACAAAAAAATAGCGGTGTACAAAAACCGCACTCGAATCCTGTCTTGCCACACAGCCATACTGATTTTATATATATATATATTGTTACAAAAAGGTACGGCCAAACTTTCAGGAAACATTCCTCACACACAAAGAAAGAAATTATGTTATGTGGATATGTGTCCGGAAACGCTTACTTTCCATGTTAGAGCTCATTTTATTACTTCTCTTCAAATCACATTAATCATGGAATGGAAACACACAGCAACAGAACGTACCAGAGTGACTTCAAACACTTTGTTACAGGTAATGTTCAAAATGTCTGCCGTTAGCTAGGATGCATGCATCCACCCTCCGTCGCATGGAATCCCTGATGCGCTGATGCAGCCCTGGAGAATGGCGTATTGTATCACAGACGTCCACAATACGAGCACGAAGAGTCTCTACATTTGTTACCGGGGTAGCGTAGACAAGAGCTTCAAAATGCCCCCATAAATGAAAGTCAAGAGGGTTGAGGTCGGGAGAGCGTGGAGGCCATGGAATTGGTTCGCCTCTACCAATCTATCTATCACCGAATCTGTTGAGAAGCTTACGAGCACTTCGACTGAAATGTGCAGGAGCTCCATCGTGAATGAACCACATGTTGTGTCGTACTTGTAAAGGCACATGTTCTAGCAGCACAGGTAGAGTATCCCGTATGAAATCATGATAAGGTGCTCCATTGAGCGTACGACACTAAAATGAGCTCTAACATGGAAATTAAGCGTTTCCGGACACATGACCACATAACATCTTTTCTTTATTTGTGTGTGAGGAATGTTCCCTGAAAGTTTGGACGCACCTTTTTGTAACACCCTGATATATATATATATATATATATATATATATATATATATATATATATATATATATATATATATATATATTCCTGGCAGATTAAAACTGTGTGCCGGACCGAGACTCGAACGCGGGACCTTTGCCTTTCGCGGGCAAGTGCTCTACCGACTGAGCTACCGAAGCACGACTCACGCCCCGTACTCACAGCCCTACTTCTGCCAGTACCTCGTCTCCTACCTTCCAAACTTTACTGAAGCTCTCCTGCGAACCTTGGTCCGACACACAGTTTTAATCTGCCAGAAGTTTCATATCAGCGCGCACACTCCGCTGTAGAGTGAAAATTTCATTCCTGAAACGTTCCCCAGGCTGTGGTTGTCCCCCAGGCTGTGGCTAAGCCTTGTCTCCACAATATTCTTACTTTCAGGAGTGCTAGTCCTGCAAGTTTCGAAGGAGAGCTTCTGTAAAGTTTGGAAGGTAGGAGACGAGGAACTGGCAGAAGTAATGCTGTGAGGACGGGACGAGAGTCGTGCTTGGGTAGCTCAGTTGGTAGAGCACTTGCCCGCGAAAGGCAAAGGTCCAGAGTTCGAGTCTCGGTCGGGCACACAGTTTTAATCTGCCAGGCAGTTTCATATCAGCGCACACTCCGCTGCAGAGTGAAAATCTCATTCTGGAAACATCCCCCAGGCTGTGGCTAAGCCATGTCTCCACAGTATCCTTTCTTTCAGGAGTGCTAGTTCTGCATGTTTCGCAGAAGAGCTTCTGTAAAGTTTGGAAGGTAGGAGACGGATACTGGCAGAAGTAATGCTGTGAGGACGGGACGAGAGTCGTGCTTGGGTAGCTCAGTTGGTAGAGCACTTGCCCGCGAAAGGCAAAGGTCCAGAGTTCGAGTCTCGGTCCGGCACACAGTTTTAATCAGCCAGGAAGTTTCGTATCAGCGCACCCTCCGCTGTAGAGTGAAAATTTCATTCTTAAATATATATATATATATTTTAGCATATGCCGACCACTGTGGCCGAGCGGCTCTAGGCGCTTCAGTCCAGAACCGCGCTGCTGCTACGGTCGCAGGTTCGAATCCTGCCTCGGGCATGGATGTGTGCGATGTCCTTAGGTTATTTAGGCTTAAGTATTTCTAAGTCTAGGGGACTGATGACCTCAGATGTCAAGTCCCTTAGCGCTTAGAGCCATTTGAACCATGAACCACCTAGTGTGAGGAGGAGGAGGAGGAGGAAGACTGGTAATGTAAGTTCCAAAACCACGGACAGTTGCAGATGTCGCATCAATTTTTAAAGGATGTAAACAAAATGAATGCAATAGCTATCGTGGTATAACATTAACGGACAAAGCTACAACATTTATGTTAAGATAATAAACAAACGTAGAGAAGATATTGCCGAAAATATATTATCTGGACAACAAAATGGTTCCAGAAAAGCAATATCCTGTAATGATGTTTTCACATTTAAACAAATTATAGAAAAACAGAGTGTTCAATAGCAAAACCACAGGACTCGCATTCGGCAGGACTACGGTTCAATCCCGCGTCCAGCCATCCTGATTTAGGTTTGCCGTGATTTCCCTAAATCGCTCCAGGCAAATGCCGGGATGGTTCCTTTCAAAGGGCACGGCCGACCTTCTTCCCCGACCTTTTTTAATCCGATGAGACCGATGACCTCGCTGTCTGGTCTCCTTCCCAAACCACCCCAATCAACCCCAATAGCAAAACACACATCACCTTAATAGAGTTAGAGAAAGCCTACGACTTTTTAGGTAAGGAAATCTTACGGAACATATTACACAAGAATGGATATCCTCAGCAAATAATAAACATAACACAAAGCCGACACAGAGGTACGAAGTCGCGCGGAGTGGTCCCGCGGTCTGGGGTGCCATGTCACGGATTGCGCGGCCCCTCCTTCCGGAGGTTTGAGTCCTCCCTCGGGCACGGGTGTGTGTAATGTTCTTAGCATAAGTTAGTTTATGTAGTGTGTAAAGTTTAGAGACCGACGACCTCAGCAGTTTGGTGCCTTAGGAATTCACACACCCGGAGGTACAGAAATAAGAATGAAGTCTTATCATAGTAAGAATGGTTCAAATGGCTCTGAGCACTATGGGATTTAACATCTGAGGTCATCAGTCCCCTAGAACTTAGAATCACTTAAACCTAACTAACCTAAGGACGTCACACACATCCATTCCCGAGGCAGGATTCGAACCTGCGACCGTAGCGGTCGCGCGGCTACAGACTGAAGCGCCTAAAACCGCTCGGCCACATTGGCCCGCACAGCCTGGTTTCAGGCCAGGAGAGTCATACAGTAGTCAGATACTTAACCCTGCACATTGACGAACAGTATGAAAGAAAGGAGTTGCCTTTATCTACCTTGCAGGTACTTATGATACTGTGAGCCTTAAGAAACTGACAAAGAAGCTATACACAAGAACTAAGGAAAACCGATTGACGCAGTTTATTCAGAGTCTGCTGCAGAACAGAGTTTTTTTTTGTTACTCTAAATGACAAAAAGAGCCGATGGAGAATGCAAAGGAATTTCCTTTCCCAGGAAAGTATCATGCCTCCAATATTATATAACGAATACACCAATGATTAGCCAATCAACGCTGGAACCCGGTCCTACATCTATGCGGATGACACAGCCGCTGCTGCTAAGGGAGTGGCATTTGAAGAGGAGAATCCAGACTTTTATCTATTCTCGAAGAATTTGCTATCTACTGTAATGTTTCCCCACGTGTTAGCGGATTTCGTGACTCTGTGTTCTCGTGTAGTAGCGCTGAGACGATTTTATCGCTGACAATAGACACTGCGATTATAATGAAATTAATATCTCTGTAACTGGATATCTATGTAATTTAAGCGAACAAGGACTCGCAACTATTTTGTTCTCCCTCTTCCTTTTCAGCCACTGTCTGGTACGGTCATAAAATATATTTCTTGGTTTATGTTACGTAGAGATTTTGTTACTTCTGCTCATTTTGCGTAATAATAACTATTTAATTTCATTGTGTTTGTTATTACGACTAATCATACCTTTTGTCCTTAGCTTTTTTCATGAATTTGATAATTAAATGTGGCTTACTTTGTGTGGGGATGTCTGTTAGTGAATGATCGCCTTTTAACGGCACCAATCAGTGTAATAAGTTTGGTTTGCTTTCAGGATAGAACCTGCATCACTTTTCACAAAACGAATACCGATAACTTTTAGGCATAAATCACGTCCCAAAATTAAACTCGCCTACAGACAATCCTGGTAGAGGCGCCTAGCTAAAAAATATCAATGATTACCTATGATAGTGGTATCTGCATTCCAATTTCAGTATTTAAAAAATATTTTTACATTATTTTTCAAGTACGTAATTTTCTTGCTTTAATTGACGACTCATTTAGCCAAAGATAATTTTAATTTGATTCTGACTTATGTTTGAGTTAAAACATTTTAAAAGCCAGAATAATATACAATTAAATATGAAATTTCAAAATCCACTAAATAACAACAACAATAATAAAAAAGCCACCATTAAACTACTATGAAGACAACCACTTGGAACCTATTCTGGTTAAAACTCAATTGAGAGTGTTCCATCAAGGAGGTAAGGAGGCAAGAAGAAAACTGGCCATTACCTGGAAAAGTCCAATTTAAATCAATGTGTTTACCCCCAATACCTAGGATTAGAGGTGAAAGCTGCCTCAACCTACAAACAAAACTGTATTCACACCAGACAGAAGGTATCCACCGGGAACAATCTCATCCACAAACTGGAACACCACGTGGGAAGCATACCCAGCGTCCTGCACAGATTTGCTCTTGCTCCGTTTTCGCTGCTGCAGGGTATGTCTCTCCTGTCTCGTGGAACTCTGCACTACTAAGCAAGTTGATGTGGCTCTTCATGAGTCTGGCTGCATAGTCACAGAGTACCTAAGACCAACCCCAATCAGTAAGATCTTTCCACTCATCGGAGTAACGCCTCCAGATGTAAGATGATAGGTAGCAACAGAAACTGAAAAGAAGAAGCAAGTAACAGATCCAAGGTCTCCACTGTTCTTAACTCACACTTACCCATCATCACCGAAATCCAGAAAAATCTTCTTACTAACAATAGCACCAATTCCATCTTCACCGGAAGCCCATCAAACTCAGCTGTGAAGAAGAAAGTCTCCTGGAGGATTATGGACAGCAGAGGAGAAGCTACCATTAGGCTGGCCTCTCCAACATGGGGCCTGAAAAACCCTCGACAAATTCAGAATAAGGGAGACCAGGTGTCAGATTAATTTGAAGTAGTAGGGCACCAGTGACGAATTTTGCGAATGTGGAGCAAGGCAGGGATTACTTCTGAGTGTTTCACTTTTTACAAGCAGTAATGAACAATAATGTGTTTTCCCTGCCTCTGGGTTATAGGCTGGCCAGAACAACAGGCAAGATGTGTGGGAACAGTATCAGCCTGCTACGTCAACCGGTTTTGCAGGGCAGCCTACCAGCAGGGGAAGAAACAGTTTTCGGGGCCCCGACATGTAGGCTACCTCTTTGCAGTAGTCTGAGCGAATCCTGTAATATGGATGATTTGTTTGCAGCCAGCAACTGTGTCATACTGACCGCAGAACATTTGAAGTTCTCTCTCTCATTAATATTAGATTGTGGTTTTAGATTATATATACTTTTTTGGACTTGGATAAATAAATAAACAAACAAAAAGTCAACTGTGTTTTGGCGCATTATCTATTTATTTATTGTCTTGCAGTATCAGCTTGAAGAACGGTGGAACATGTAATGTATACTAATTAGTAGTAACTGTATCTGGGAACATATTCGTTGAGAGAGATCCAGCAACTGTGTTGTTGTGCCATCTCAGTTACACGTTTTTGTGATATGATTAGTTTCAGTCAAACTGGATCAACTTCAGAATTATGTAATTACAGAAACAACACATTGTACGCATATGGACCTACACATCAGAGTACTGTATTCTGTAAAATGCATCGATACAGTAAAACTGAAATAAACGGATATGACAAAATATGTTATACTAGACAGAAGTCTGAACTAGGTCCTTTTGGTCTTGTGATACAGCATGTGCTAGAAACTGAAATAACGAGGGGTAGAGCCAGATCTGACATTAGCCTAGCCTATGGTTCTCAATTACAGAATGATTCGTCAGAAACAACACATATTTCAGGTTCCACGTTAAAACTGTATGTCCTTTTCTCACAGTAGGTTATCTACACGGAAGCTGCCAAATTTGCGTCCAATTGAAATACTTGCACCAAACCGTTGAGCTACAAGATATATTACTATTATTATTATTATTATTATTATTATTATTATTACTATTACTATTACTATTATTATTATTATTATTATTTGCAAATACGCTCATTATTAGTATGCAAATTATCATTATCATCATCATCATTATTGCTATACATGTAAAGGACTCTGGAGCACCACACGAAGCGTCTATGTGATGTGAGGTTTTTCAGACGCCATACTACTTTCACTTTCTCACTTTGCATTTCCTTCCATTCTTCCTACCACGTTATTCAAGTCTTTGAATTACTCGACCTCTTGGCTCACTTTCCACTTAACTACTTTGTTACTGAATGTCTGTCTGTCTTGTATATCTGAGTTTCTTTTGACAGCATGTTTCCCGGTTTTTTCCGTACTCTGAAGACCCAATTTCTGTTATTAATGCTTTCTGTGCACTTCAAGAGCTGTTTAGTTTGTGGGTGTCTGGAATTCTCTTTCCAGGACTGTAAAATTTCAGTTGACGTTTTTCACGTCATGTAATATGTTAGATATCTGTTCGGTCTCTCGTCTACTCTGCGAACTTAGCCTCCTTCTGTATTATTGTGCCCTAGGATTTCTCTGATGATTCTTGTCTTCAATTTCTTGGTAATTTATACTGCCCCTTTCCCATCCACGACCGACATTTCCGAGGTGCGTAAGATTTCCGGTCTGGTGACAGTGTTGTACTGTCTCCCTGTTACATTACGTAACAGTTCTTTCAGAATACTCTAGTCATCCCGAACCTTTTTCTCTATGCCATTTGCCTGTATCATCTCTCCCCCCCCCCCCTCCCCCCAGATACTTGAACTGAATTTGTAAACTCTCTTGACCACACCACTTGTCGTATCCTTTTTTGGTGCGTCTTTTGTTTTGACGTGCGTTGTTTTCTTGAAGGAGATCCATAGTTCGATCTTCTCAGCTTTCTCCTTCAGGACCTCAAATTACTTCACCGCAGTTTCTGTGTATTTGTGAGTATTGCGAGATCATTAGCGAATGTCAAACAGCCAATACCTGGTCCTTTGGTTTTTCTTCCTAGTATGATTGGTCTGTAAAATCCCTGTATCTTCAATTCTTTTTCCCATTCCCTGTTGGTAACATAATACCAACGCCCTGTCTCACTCCGAATCTCTAGGGATTCTGGTAACTCTACCATGAATTTAATTTTGTGTTTGGTGTGTGTAGTGTTTGATAATGTTCACTGTCTTCTCCTAGAGGCCCTTCTCTTCTTGTTCTTGGATGAATGATGGTCTACCTATGCAGTCGTATGCCTTCTTGAAATCTATAAAGGTCCACCTGGTATCTCTGCTTCTCATCGCTTGGTATCTCAGGACTGTCTTGAGTATCTGTTCAGCATAGTACTCTCCTTGCATGAAACCTGCTTGGTATTCTCGTATGTTGTTTCCCAGTTGGTTCAAAATGGCTCTGAGCACTATGGGACTTAACATCTGAGGTCATCAGTCCCCTAGACTTAAAACTACTTAAACCTATCTAACCTAAGGATATTACACACACGGATGCCCGGGGCAGGTTTCGAACCTACGACCGTAGCAGTCGCGCCTAGAACCGCTCGGCCACTGCGGCAGGCTTTCCAGTTGATACTGTGTCCTATATAGTAGGGACTGTGACAGAACTTTGGATTATTACTACCAGACAGAGAAAAATAATGGACAGGCATTTCGCTATCAGGCAATTAGCCTGGCATAAAAAATCTAAGAAGATCGAAACAATGTGTTCTGATGACAGGATAAAAACCCGTTTACAGAGATTGAAAGCAACTTGGGCACACAGAAAAGCTAGAACAAATCTCTTTAAATGTCCTGTATTTTACATTTCGTAGTCCAGTGAGACCCAAATGTGAATAAGAACACAATAATAATATGTTGTTAATCTACGATAAAAGTAGTATTTACGTTGTAATTACGTGAAATACACAATCCCTAACCAGTCCAAACTACTGGCAACTGTGTCTAGTGCAATCATAGATGTCGTAGGTTACATACGCAGTTAGTATTACTTCAAATACCATGTGCCCTTACTATTCTGATAATAGCTACTGAATATATTGAAATTTGTGCTATCACTGGAAGCAACGCACCTGTTTGTCCGTAGATTGGTGATAACTTTTGCCTTAAAATGCTGAAAATATATCTGGGTGTCTGCTGAGATAGCAAAATGATTAAGGCGAATGCACGTGAAAAGCAGAAAATACGGGTTTAATACAATTGCAGGTGGTCTCGATATATTCAGTACATTAGATGTTCAGCATTACTGATCTGTTTTCGCAATCACCCCACCTCAATGCGCCTTCATCGATTTCTTCCCCAACGATCATTTTATTTTATAGCAAATAAAGATAATTCAACTAATTAATGAAGTTGCCTGTTACACGCTTGTGACACGTAGTCGCTGTAATCATTAAAAAAATCGTGAGTGGAGGTTGGGTGTGACAGACAAACCGGAAACGAGAAACGACAGAGATCGAGTGTTTTTTGTTTAACTGAAATTCACGCAAACACATGGGATAGAGGTAAGTGGGGAGGGAAGGCGCAGAGCGATAGAGAGAGAGAGAGAGAGAGAGAGAGAGAGAGAGAGAGAGAGAGAGAGAGAGACTTGGATGGAACGTGCGGGGTGTCGAGCATGTCGGCCGCGGATGCGGGCGGAGCGGTGCGTTTGCAAAGAAGCGAGACGCGGCGCGGTTGGCAGCCCTGTAGCTGGCGCCAGCACACAAGAAGCCGGGGAGTCCCCGGGTGGTCATTAGGCGCGGTGCTGCTCTAATTAATTCCCAGGCCGTGTCGTGTCGAGCCACGGCCGGACGGCTACAGGGCGCTGGAACTCACCGTTGCGTCACTGTAGCAGCCCAAAAAAAGAAAAGGGGGTTGGGGGTGGGAGTTAGGAGGGGGCGGAAAAAGCGGCGCCACGCTTGTCGTTTCCCAGGAGAGGCGGAGGCGCGGGGAGTCCCCGGACTGTAATCTGACGCCGTGCTTTCCATTTATCGCGACGCCGTCCGACCTCACCCAGCTTTTACCTTTCTGCGCTGGCTGGCGGCTCGTCGCTCGCACGTGCGCCGTGCCAAAGGAGTGCTTTCATATAGTGTTTTTAGTTCCCCGACAACAAGGAACTCGGAATGTCATGCATGTTTAGTTTACGCTTTCATTACATTTAATTTGACACGTATGTGGTTACTCCGCAGTGCACAGTCACAAAGCTGGAACGCCGCGCAGGTTTACATTATTACGTTGACACTGGTGAGCCAGCGCGGGCCTTGGAGCCGGCCTCGTCAGGCATTCTCATTTGACCACAACAAGTACTCAGTGTTCTCACACACCAGGATTTAGTCAGTACTGTCTGCATCTTCTTGTTGAAAATCTGACTCCCGATTACACTTTGTCGGGGTGCGTAAATATTCCCATAATAACAAAACAGATAATTCTTTCCTTTCATTATGTATTTAGATTGAGAAACAGTGTACACATAACTGAAATGAGAATCCAGAGAGAGCTCAATTGACAAACCTGCATTCAATAACCATTACATCGAACTGAAGCCGCTATTACACGACACACCAACATCTACATCACACTCCGCAAGCCACCTAATGGTGTGTGGCTGAGGGTACTTACGGTACAACTATCTGATCCCTCCAACCCTGTACCACTCGCGAATAGTGCGTGGGAAGAATGATAGACGGTAAGCCTCAGTATTGGCTGTAATTTCTCGAATTTTCTCCTCGGGGGCAATTAGGTTGATGTATGGGAGGGGGGGGGGGGGGGGAGTAATATGTTGTCTGACTCTTCCTGAAAAGCCTTGACCCGAAATTTCGGAAGTAAATCTCTCCGTGATGCGGAACGTCTCTCTTGTAACGTCTGCCAGTGGAGTTTGTTTAGCATTTCCGGTGCGCTCTCTCGCCAGCTAAACGATCCCGTGACAAAACGCGCCGCTCTTCGTTGGATCTTCTCTATCTCCTCTATCAGTCCCACCTGATAGGGATTCCAGATAGATGAACAATACTCAAGAATCGGGCGAACAAGCGCCTTATAAGCCACTTCTTTCGTGGGTGAGCTACATTTCCTACAGATTCTTCCGATGAATCTTGTGTCTGCTTTTCCCACTATCTATTTTATATGGTCATTCCACTTAAGGTCGCTCTGGATAGTTACGCCTATATATTTTACGGCAGACGCTGTCTCCATCTGTTTGTTATCAATAATGTAGCTGAACAGTGGTGGATTTCTTTTCCTATATATGGGCAACATCTTACATTTATTTACGTTCAGGGTCAACTGCCAGTGTCTGCGCCATTCATCAGTTCTCTGCAGGTCGTTCTGCAAATTCATACCATCTTCTGGCGTTGCTACTTTGGTATAAACAACTGCATCATCCGCGAATACCTTTAAAGCATCCGAAGCTTTCTACTAGATCATATATAGCGCTTTTCTAACACGTCTATTAAACCATGGCAGATCTTTCCCACCCCTTAAAACATTACTCGGAACATACTTGTCTAGGGCATATTGAACGATGCATTTTTTTTTACATTTGTTCTCCACATCTTCGTCCCCATCACCGAATATTTGATGCTGACTGCTGAGATATTCTGAAATTTGTATCCTGTCACCCTTGCTGAGCAAATAGATCTTCCTCCCTTTCTTAACATTCCTTGTAGGATCCGTCGTCATAGATGCTGTCACAGCCTTATGATCACGATGCCTTTCTCTACGTTAACTGATTCGATAAGTTCAGATGTGTTTGTTGCCAGGAAGTGTACGACGTTACAAATGGTTCAAATGGCTCTGAGCACTATGCGACTTAACTTCGGAGGTCATCAGTCGCCTAGAACTTAGAACTAATTAAACCTAACCAACATAAGGACATCACACACATCCATGCCTGAGGCAGGATTCGAACCTGCGACCGTAGCGGTCGCTCGGCCTCAGACTGTAGCGCCTAGAACCGCACGGCAACACCGCCCGTCTGTACGACGTTACATTCTGTAACTATCTGCTCAAGGTAATTTTCGGACAAAACATCCAGAACAATGCCACATGATTCCCTGTCCCTGGAACCAGTTTTGATGGCGTAACACTGCCACTGTATATGTGGCAAGTTGAAGTCACCCCCTATTACAACGGCATGATCAAGAAAATTACTGATGATATTCTGCAAGCCCTGTCTGAAGCGCTCCTGGTCCGGGTGGTCTATAAAAGCATCCTATCACCATTTTTGACTGTTCCTAGATAATTTCATCCATATTAATTCACATTCGGTATCCGTGATAACCTCGCTATATTTTATCGATTTTTTCCTTGCAATAAACACACTCTCACCACTGGCGACTTACCTATCCTTACGATAAACATTCCAGTCTGAACTTAGGATCTTGTTGTCATTGACGTCTGGCTTCAACCAGCTTTCTGTTCCCAATACTATCTGTGTATTATAACCTTCGATTAATTAATTCTGGGACCTTTCCTTGGATGCTCCTGCAGTTTACTAAAATTATATTAATCTTTTCTATCTCTGATCTGCGAGGACCAAGATTCTCCGAGGTCGCTGTGACTGATTTAACAGGCAAATAGCGTTTGCTCCCAAGGGAGAGGTCCTCTAACCTAAAAAAGCCCCATGTGCAAGCTTCCTGTGAGTAGCGCACGTCTGAGCTATTCAGGGGAACCCTACAATTCTGCACCCAATAGCGGAGATCGAGAAACTCCGATACCGTCGCAGAGCCGTTTGATCCTCTGGTTTAGCCCTCGAAAGGTGTCTGTTGGATTCCTTTCATGTTAATTTCTTAAATCTGTTGTCATTTACGGCAGAAATGCTACTTATAAATTTACTGTGGTGTTTCTGACTATCTGGGAGGAGACTGAGCAGTGGAACGTGTTACTTTTAAACATGAACAAGAACGATCTGTCACACTACTACACTTTAAACACAGTTTATATATAATTCATGTCACACAGTCTCATATGAAACCTTAACGCGCTTTTTTTATATAGTGTATATGATAAGACACTGTAATCCCCTTCCCTTCTGTGTGAAAGGATGAATGATCAAATGTATTTCTAGTTGCATTCTTGATGGTAGCAGACAAGCCTCTCTGCTAGAGAACAGTAGGACCAACGTCAGAACAGGTAGCTACGCTTTCTAAAAGCAAAGAGGTTTCTACTCTTAGTATAGTCCTGTCCGTCCCTTGTCATGTTGGTATAGGAAGCTGCCTCTGTGATCATTTCCGTTTGTATCTGTGAAGCACCCTCGGTATGGGCCCACGCCAGTCTGTCCCCGGCGAGCGTCTGAAATGGTAAGATCTCCGGTTAAGGACGTCTCTGATAAATCTGTAGGACAATGGATTTCTTAAGTTCAGCTTAACTGGAAATTTAATCACCTTTGTTCAGGTTTAGATCTACAATATCTTATGTTATCTTAAATTGCAACGCAGTGTAATTCAAGTGTGAAGTACAGAATATCTTCCAGTAGTTGCTTAGTCACTACTTTGTGAACAACTTGTTGATAATCCGTAAGATCTAAGATCATCAAATGCGAATGTGCGTGAGATTATAACGTCTCGTCTTGACAATATTTTTCAATAGAGCAACTCCTCTTTATGTTCAATCCACGTGGATCGTTCAAATGGCTCTGAGCACTATGGGACTCAACTGCTGTGGTCATCAGTCCCCTAGAACTTAGAACTACTTAAACCTAAATAACCTAAGGACATCATACACATCCATGTCCGAGGCAGGATACGAACCTGCGACCGTAGCAGTCGCACGGTTCCGGACTGCGCGCCTAGAACCGCGAGACCACTGCGGCTGGCAATCCACGTGGAGTGTACTTTGTGAGACCACTACCACGTGCTTATATAAGGTTAATATTATGACGATAGTAACCACTATTTCTGTAAACCAAGTTGACCACGTGAAGAATGTCGTGTAATCGTCAAAGTAGCCATCGGATATTCTTTTAGAGAAGATTTCACAGACAATTAGTATGAATGTGGTATACCAGTGTGTGGTAATTTCATGACGGACAGGATTGTGCTACGACCGTAATTTCTTTGGGTGAACATTGAATCTGTTGGTTGTGGTTAATTTCCTATTGCATATGTTTCAACGTTCTTCGTGTGTTATTTTATGAATGCAGTGTTGTATGCAGTCTCCCAATCTTGGCTCCATATTTGATGTGTTTTGTAAGATAAACAAACTCACATTTTCAGAATCCTAAATAAGGCACCAGTTTAGTTATGAATCAAGTTTAACATGCTGAAATTTTAACGGTACAATGATCAATGTTAAAATAAATGTCTAAATATAAACCGATTTATTTGTTTTTAGTTAAATTCTGGTTGTCGTAAGACGAATATTAAAAGATTATAATTAATGTTAGTCTGGTTGGCAATTTGGTAAGCTAGACTTGATACCTGGTGAAACAGTTGCTCATTGCTCAGTAATGCAAGGTTTTACTTCCCCAGATAGCTCACAGCTTTTGACCCGGTTTTATTGTCTTGAATATCAGCACCGCTTTCAGAACAACTTAGTGCATCAACATTACAACCTTCCACTCTGCTCCAAACCGGAGGACTGGGATCAACCCTGCGTACGATGCTACAAATAGACAGCTTAGACTGCACCTCGCGTGCGTTGATAGTTGCCTTCACCAAATTAGCCATTCCGCCTAAAGGAGCCAAGGATGACCTCAGAACCCAAGCGGCAGGCGTCATTCGTGCCGACATGTGCCACTACAAACAGCGGGTTGCACCCAGTGAGGTCGATATCCGCCGGCAGGGTCTCCTCCGCACCACGGATGAGACCTCCCGGCAAACATACCGAATGTACACTGGAATTCTTCCTCGCCTTGCTTGCCATCTCTCAGCGGGGCTCCATCACCCGCCTAACACTGGAGCTCCGAATGATTAGCATACCCACCCTGTGTACGAATCAGGACTGGGCAGGAAAATCGACCGCTGGCCCAACAGGAGAGGCATCCCGTGCTGGCTCAGAGTTATCGTCAACACTGGGAAGCACCTCGTAGCTTTTGCTAAGACGTAGGGAGCCAGCCGCACGGCCTGCTACCTCTTTCGCCTTCCGCCCAGCGACACGCGAACACACCTCTGTCTGCCACCCACTCCGGAGTGAGGGCGGACCGGTCAGCTGTTGCGTATCGGAAGCGGCAGTGACGTCCGAGCCATCAGAGGATTCCAGTGACACCAAAGGTGTCGCAGGTCGCGTCACTGGCACCCCGTCGTCACCGCAACTTTGAGCATTAGCTACAAGCTTGTCGACGGTAGCCAACGCAGCTTCCAGCTGTTTACGGACAGCAGCTAACACTCCTTGTGTCCGCTCAACAACAACCAGAGTCCCTAGCCACATCCTATTATGCGTAAAATGGATATAAGGTCTCAAATGAAGCTAAGGAGTTTGAAAATACAACAAAGGAGAATCAAGCAACACTAAAAGTTGGTGTGCAGATTTCTCACTGTTCTCTGAGACCGGAAGCTATTAAACAGGAATTACACTCGGAAGCCGCCCTAAACAAGGATATTCACAAGACTTGTGCAACAACAAAAACTACGATTAATTTTCTAACCACCAGTCTACAGAGTAAAATACACACGTACAGTTCACTTCACGTGAACAAAAAACAAAGACCAAATTAGTGTACAGTTTATCACACAAGTGCTGCTGCTGCTCCGTACTACGTGCACGAGTCAGGTGTAGATGGCCTGTCACCTACTGGCAGAAGATGTGAAGCTGCGATTTTAAGAGACGGTTTATCCGCCGGGGATAAACAGGAAGTGTTGCTCATTTCTACCGCAAATCCGCCCATGCGCAGAATGCGGCATTGTCACAAGCTGTCTCATTGTTTTCACCTGTGGTCAATAGACGAGATACACGGAGCTGTTAAGGACTGTATTTATTATTGCTCGGGATATTCTACATCATTTTCAGTAATTTTTTTTGTAAATAAAGTAATAAAACAAATGAAAATTTTCTTTTTCTGTATTGACGTTAAGCAAATGATACCGTATCATTACAGAAATCTAATGATACAAAGAAAGTAAAACTGTGTTCAGTGAGGCGTACAGCAAGGAAATGTGTGCATATGATCGTTAAAACCTATTCAAAGGCCAAGGACGCATAAAAAACTTCTTTTATTTAAGACGACAGGTTTCAACAGTCATTACTGTCAACTTCAGGTCTTTAACATTTTTTTGTGCAAAAACATTTTCATTATACGCTGAACCTCACGCACAAGATGTCAGTGTGGATCAAATTCAACACATTATAAACGTTTGTCATCGTTAAAACTTTTTAAAACATACAGCATCTCGCCCAAAAGGCCATGTCCATATACATATTTCTCGCAGATGCTTGTTAGATTATACAAACACTGTACACAGTACAGATCCGCTTTGGTCTTTTATTTCACGAAACCCGACTAAGCTTTCATTTACCTTTACGTCACAGGGCTTCCCAGTGACATTATGTGAAACTATATCATACGTACGTATTATCTGATTAAAATGACATTGTGATTGACGCATCGGTAAATCGAGAGGCGGGGGCCGGGCGGCAGCTAATCGGAGCTGTTTTTCGGGCTGTGCGTGCTCTGCCCGCTGTGTTGGCTGCGCTGCGAGCGTCAGCCCTGCCAAGTGGCGCGGTCTGGGTGGGCACCATGCGAGCAGCCCACCAGAGCGAGGAGGCCGGGCAGGACCTCGAAACACGCAGTGATCCGTTGAGCCACGATAGAAAAATTTTTGTGCAAATATAGCAAAAGTATGTATGCTGCTAAAGTAGCCTTTGCTAAACGTTTTAGTTGCTGCACAAAAGTATTCCCAAGAAACATGTCAGATACACAATTTTTAATAACACAACCGTAAATAAACTATTTGGTTAAAAGCTTGGATTGTTTCGCATATTATACTCTCAGAACACAGCTTGCCTTTAGTGCTTATAGTTACGAGGGCTATTCGGAAAGTAAGTTCCGATGGGTCGCGCAATGGAAACCACTGGGAAAATCCGATGAAGTTTTGCACGTACACTACTGGTCATTAAAATTGCTACACCACGAAGTTAACGTGCTACAGACGCGAAATTTAACCGACAGGAAGAAGATGCTGTGATATGCAAAGCTTTTCACAGCATTCACCTGCAACGTGCTGACACGAGGAAAGTTTCCAACCGATTTCTCATCCAGAAACAGCCGTTAACCGGCGTTGCCTGGTGAAACGTTGTTGTGATGCCTCGTGTAAAGAGGAAAAATGCGTACCATCACGTTTCCGACTTTGATAAAGGTCGGATTGTGGCCTATAGCGATTGCGGTTTATCGTATCGTGACATTGCTGCTCGCAATGGTCGAGATCCAATGACTGTTAGGAGAATATGCAATCGGTGGGTTCAGGAGGGTAATACGGAATGCCGTGCTGGATACCAAAGGCCTCGTATCACTAGCAGTCGAGATGACAGGCATCTTATCCGCATGACTGTAACGGATCGTATAGCCACGTCTAGATCCCTAAATAAACAGATGGGGACGTTTCAAGAGAACAACCATCTGCAAGATCAGTTCGACGACGTTTGCAAAAGCATGGACTATCAGCCCGGAGACCATGGAGGCGGTTACCCTTGACCCAGCATCACAGACAGGAGCGCCTCGATGGTGTACTCAACGACGAACCTTGTTTGCACGAATGGCAAAATGTCATTTTTTCGGACGAATCCAGGTTCTCTTTACAGCATCGTGATGGTGCATCCGTGTTTGGCGACATCGCGGTGAACGCACACTGGAAGCGTATCACCCGGCGTGATGGATGGGGTGCCATTGGTTACACGCCTCGGCCACCTCTTGTTCGCATTGACGGCACTTTGAGCAGTGGACGTTACATTTCACATGTGTTACGACCCGTGGCTCTACCCTTCATTCGATCCCTGCGTAACCCTACATTTCAGCAGAGTAATGCACGACCGTATGTTGCAGGTCCTGTACGGGCCTCTCTCTACACAGGAAATTTTCGACTGCTGCCCGGGCCAGCACATTCTCCAGATCTCTCACCAATTGAAAACGTCTGGTCAATGGTGGCCGAGCAATGGCTCGTCACAATACGCCAGTCACTACTCTTGATGAACTGTGGTATCGTGTTGAAGCTGCATGGGCAGCTGTAGCTGTGCACGCCATCCAAGCTCTGTTTGACTCAATGCCCAGACGTATCCAGGCCGTTATTACGGGCAGAGGTGGTTGTTCTGGGTACTGATTTCTCAGGATCTGTGAACCCAAATTGCGTGAAAATGCCGGCCGGGGTGGCCGAGCGGTTCTAGGCGCGGCAGTCTGGAGCCGCGCGACAGCTACGGTCGCAGATTCGAATCCTGATTCGGGCATGGATGATTGTGATGTCCTTAGGTTAGTTAGGTTTAAGTAGTTCTAAGTTCTAGGGGACTTATGACCTCAGAATTTAAGTCCCATAGTGCTCAGAGCCATTTTTTGCGTGAAAACGTAATCACATGTCAGTTCTAGTATAATATATTTGTCCAATGAATACCCGTTTATCATCTGCATTTCTTCTTGGTGTGGCAATTTTAATGGCCAGCAGTGTATGTGTTGGCTAGTGTCTCAATTCTCATTTGATGGCACAGTGAGTACGTAAAGATGCCTAGAAAACAGTGTCTCCCCGCAAGTAGGAGTGTCTGATGAGAAATTTCGCCTGAAGCTATGCAGCCCACAAAACAAATCCGCAATCCGCAGGGGCAATGAAAATGCTCCTGCGGCGTTTTCGATGGGAAGTGTTTGATCACTGAGATTCATTGGAAGAATCCTAAGGAAATGCAATCCGACAACAAAGGAAGTAGGTTACAGTACGCTTGAAACTTCCTGGCAGATTAAAACTGTGTGCCCGACCGAGACTCGAACACGGGACCTTTGCCTTTCGCGGGCAAGTGCTCTACCAACTGAGCTACCGAAGCACGACTCACGCCCCCAGGCTGTGGCTAAGCCATGTCTCCACAGTATCCTTTCTTTCAGGAGTGCTAGTTCTGCATGTTTCGCAGAAGAGCTTCTATAAAGTTTGGAAGGTAGGAGACAAGAGCTTCTATAAAGTTTGGAAGGTAGGAGACGGATACTGGCAGAAGTAAAGCTGTGAGTACCGGGCGTGAGTCGTGCTTCGGTAGCTCCGTTGGTAGAGCACTTGCCCGCGAAAGGCAAAGGTCCCGAGTTCGAGTCTCGGTCGGGCACACAGTTTTAATCTGCCAGGAAGTTTCATATCAGCGCACACTCCGCTGCAGAGTGAAAATCTCATTCTGGAAACATCCCCCAGGCTGTGGCTAAGCCATGTCTCCACAGTATCCTTTCTTTCAGGAGTGCTAGTTCTGCATGTTTCGCAGAAGAGCTTCTGTAAAGTTTAGAAGGTAGGAGACGGATACTGGCAGAAGTAAAGCTGTGAGTACCGGGCGTGAGTCGTGCTTCGGTAGCTCAGTTGGTAGAGCACTTGCCCGCGAAAGGCAAAGGTCCCGAGTTCGAGTCTCGGTCGGGCACACAGTTTTAATCTGCCAGGAAGTTTCATATCAGCGCACACTCCGCTGCAGAGTGAAAATCTCATTCTGGATACAGTACGCTTGTTCGCCCACTGCTTGAATACTGCTCAGCAGTGTGGGATCCGCACCAGATAGGGTTGATAGGAGAGATAGAGAAGATCCAACGGAGAGCAGCGCGCTTCGTTACAGGATCATTTAGTAATCGCGAAAGCGTTACGGAGATGATAGATAAACTCCAGTGGAAGACTCTGCAGGAGAGACGCTCAGTAGCTCGGTATGGGCTTTTGTTAAAGCTCCGAGAACATACCTACACCGAAGAGTCAAGCAGTATATTGCTCCCTCCTACGTATATCTCGCGAAGAGACCATGAGGATAAAATCAGATAGATTAGAGCCCACACAGAAGCATACCGACAATCCTCCTTTCCACGTACAATACGAGACTGGAATAGAAGGGAGAACCGATAGAGGTACTCAGGGTACCCTCCGCCACACACCGTCAGGTGGCTTGCGGAGTATGGATGTAGATGTAGAATACAGCCCATAATTGTCTCGTCCAGAGTTTCATCTCCGCTCATATGGCTATGAAGA
The DNA here is from genome assembly GCF_023897955.1 of Schistocerca gregaria. Lineage (NCBI taxonomy): Eukaryota > Metazoa > Arthropoda > Insecta > Orthoptera > Acrididae > Schistocerca > Schistocerca gregaria. The sequence goes on along the minus strand of NC_064927.1, from coordinate 469,319,357 downwards.
CAACGTCTTGGCACAGACAACGAGCTGTAGACGAGAGTAGGGAATTGGCGGAATGCGCTGGAGGCTATGACGAGGGTATTGGAAAGCTGGAGTGGAGGCCTATGTAGAGAAGCAGCTGCCAATCGTAGCCAGCTATTGCAAATAAAACCGGTTTGATTTACACTCAGGTTGGCACTTACTTTCCGAATATCCCTCGTATTATGACGTTTTGAAATTAACAAACCTACAGCACTTAATTCGGAGAGCTTGCAAAGCAAAACGTGGTCGCTTCAGCTTTAGGGGACTTTACGCCACATGTTACAACACTCGAAATGCAGCCACAATACCGAAACCGTTTTCATGGGTGGAAGGAGAGCCATATTTTACTAAAATGTAGCGTAAATGCAATTTACAAAAGGCATTCAAAAAGTAATGCAACACATTTTTTTTCGAAAGCCAAGTTTGTTTTATTCAGAATAGCAATACACCGAGTTATTCCTCACTCTCTTGGCTACAAAAACTTTTTCAACATAATCTCCGTTCAGCGTACAGCCTTACTCCGTCTGTATGCCCGCAGGGTACCACTCTACTGGTCGATGTCGGTGCCAACGTCTTACTGCATCGGGAGGACGTCGGCTCAAACCCGCGTCCGGCCATCCTGATTTAGGTTTTCCGTGAGTTCCCTAAATCGCACCAGGCAAATGCCGGGATGGTTCCTTTGAAAGGCCACGGCCGACTTCATTCCCCGTCCTTCCCTAATCCGATGAGACCGATGACCTCGCTGTCTGGTCTCCTCCCCCCAAAACAACAACTACTATGGGACTTAACATCTATGGTCATCAGTCCCCTAGACTTAGAACTACTTAAACCTAACCAACCTAAGGACAACACACACATCAATGCCCGAGGCAGGATTCGAACCTGCGACCGTAGCAGCAGCGCGGTTCCGGAGTGAAGCGCCTAGAACCGCTCGACCACAACGGCCGACTATAAGAAACCGTTAATAACCCTTTTTTAAATAAAAAGGGTTACAAATTACATTTATTTTCATCTTTGTGTGTATAACGCTACATGGAAATGCTCGTAGAACTTGGAACTTGGTTTAAAAATTTATCACAGCGCGGAATAGATTCCCCCCCCCCCCCCTCCCCCGGCAGGCGAGCGCTGTATCACACAGCTGCTCCCCCTTCGAAACAAAGCAGTTTCATTAGAATATTAAAGACACTCGGAAACTTCTAACTAGATTTGCTCGAGAATTTTTGAGAGTTGCATCGAGTTTATTTGGGAGGTTGATATTTGAATTCTGAACTTCACGTACCATAAGTATAAGAAATGTGACTGTCATGTGGTCTCTTGTAGGCCACGTCTCCGCTACATCCTCTCTTCCAGAAGTCCTGGTCCGTAAATTTCGCAGGTGAACGTCTGGAAGGTAGGAGATGAGGTACCGTCAGAAGTAAAGCTGTCAGGACGGGTCGTGTGTCACGCTCGGGTGCCGAAGTGGTAGAGCTCTTTCCCACTAAAGGCAAAAATCCCAGGTTCGAGTGCCAGGTCAGCACACAGTTTTAATCTGCCAGTAAATTTCCTATCCATGTAGACATGGTGAAAGGGTTCAACAACAACGTGCTGTCATACGATACAACGGTTAGATGTGCATTATTTAGTTGCACCTGCGTTCCTTTATGTTTGATATCTTCCCCGACAGTCATGACATCTTCCACCAGGATAACTGTCTCGCAAGGCCAGACTTGTACTACAGCGGTTTCAGGATCGTAATAGTAAACGCACGTTCATTGTGACGTCCGGTGCCACATAACTTTGGAAACCTGCCAAGGACCTGTAGGTTCGCATGCCAGGAAGAATCTCTCCTGTGTTGCGTTCCAAAGGTGGACAAACACTCTATTTCGCTCGTGGTTATAAAGTTTTGTCTCATTAGTTTACATACAATTTTGTTATTTTTATATTTTAACTAAGTACGGGATGGTTCGTGAGGAATGGTAAATATTTTAGGTGTTGGTAGTGTGCACGAAGTGCAACAAAAAATGTCATATAACATGTGTCCAATTTTTAATGAGGACAGCTGAGTTCAACGCATTTTCTTTTCTTGTGTTGGTACACCGGTTGCCACGGACTTATTTATCGAATGTCACCAGTAGAGTGTTGATTTTTCACGTTCTGACGTTGTGCTTTAGTTTACACTGTGATTTGTTGGCCAAGTCTACTGTACTGTAGACTGTAAACATACCGCCCATATTTCAAAATGGTTCAAATGGCTCTGAGCACTATGGGACTTAACATCTATGGTTATCAGTCCCCTAGAACTTAGAACTACTTAAATCTAACTAACCTAAGGACATCACACAACACCCAGCCATCACGAGGCAGAGAAAATCCCTGACCCCGCCGGGAATCGAACCCGGGAACCCGAGCGTGGGAAGCGAGAACGCTACTGCACAACCACGAGCTACGGGCACCTAACATTCACCCGAAGACGGATCGGTAGATATGGGCACGTTTTGTGGCCACCAAGATAACCACAACAGCCGATTTAATCGTTTGGAGTATGAGTAGTGCATCTCCCAAAGACAGCCTCAGAAGAGCTGCGCATAGTGTTATCAAGAGAAGTCAAGAATGCATTGAATTTTTTAAAATCAACTGTGAACGTCCTCATTTGCCTTTGCTTTAGGTTTGTTTGGGTTACATACTAACAACTGTATCTCTGTACAAAATAAAAATTGGACACATGTTATATGGCATTTTTATTGCAATTCGTCTATACTACCATCCCCTAAAATATTTACCATTCCTCCTGAAACACCCTGTACACGCTGGGAATTGAACTCTATGTAGAAGAATCAGGCACGGTCGAAGCGGCAGAAACAGCGGTGCACCACATTTGACATGAGGCGGTACTCACGATGACGTATCCAGTTCAGCAGGAATCCAGCACTGTCCGTGTGAACGAGAGGAGCGCACCGCACGGTTATCCCGTGACACAGCGTAGCGGCCGAAAGAAAAGGCAGCGGCATCTCACCTGCAACATCACCAACAGTAAGGTAAACACAACTCGCTTGAAGGGTTGCGCTAACATTACATTTACATTCAGGCTTGTCTATATACACTGCTGTCCAATAAAACTGCAAAATCATGGAGAATGCAAGCAACAAACGTCAAACTGGCATGCAGAGTGCTTGTATAAGCAAGTGATTAAAATTTCAGTGCAGCACGGAGTAGCCGTCTCAGGCGCGTTACCACGGTTCACGCTGCTTCGCCCCCCCCCCCCCCCCCCCCTCTCCCCGGCATCCCCGCCCCTGCCAGTCGGAGGTTCGAGTCCTCCCACAGGCATTGATGTGTGTATTGTCCTTAGCATAAGTCCGTTTACGGTAGATTAAGTAGTGTGTAAACGTAGGGATCGATGACCTCAGCAGTCTGGTCCCATAGGAACTTATCACAAAATTTCCAATCATTTCAGTGTAACCGCACAAAATGTATGCAAGTACTGCCATCTGCATTCAGTGTATAGGGCGATTACGTGATGATGTTACAAACTTTCAGGGGTAATGGAGAAAGGTAAACGTAACAATTTCAGGCAATTGACCGTAGTCAGGAAATGACCGAATCGAAAGGTATAAGCGGAAATCTGCTCAAGTTCCGCATTGGCCTCGCGCAGCGCTCAAATTGCGGGCTTCCCACTTCCGACACCTGATCATGATCTATAGAAGTCTCTACGGATACTCCCCACAATACCCTCAGATAATTCCCTGTGTTGGCGGACTGACAGATAGACTGAAATATGCTGTTGTTAAATCACTGCATAAAAAAGGGGATAGATCTGATGCTAACAACTGCCGCCCAATCTCACTTCTGACAGCTTTATCGAAAAATTCTTGAAAAAGTAATGTAGTCAAGAGTAGCATCACATATTTGTAAAAATGAAGTACTAACAAAATGGCAATTTGGTTTTGAGAAGGCTTTTCAACAGAAAATGCTATATATGCTTTCACTGATCAAATATTAAACGCAATGAATAACCGAACATCACCCATTGGGATATTTTGCGATCTCTCAAAGGCTTTTGATTGTGTGAATCATGAAATTCTTCTAGATAAGCTTTAGTATTGTTGTATGAGTGGGACATGGCACAAATGGTTTAATTCATACTTAACTGGTAGAATGCAGAAGATTGAAATTAACAGTACAGATAGCCTACAAAAACCAGCAGTGTCTTCTAACTGGGGAGATACCAATAATGGTGTCCCACACAGTTCAGTCTTGGGTCCCTTATTGTTCTTAATAATATTTTAAAGACTTCTCACTCTATATTTGTGAAGATGCAAAGTTTGTTCCTGTTGCTAAATGATACAAGAATAGTAATCACACCCATGCAGCAAGAATCGGCTGAGGGAATTGGAAATAATGTCTTTCAGAAAATTATTAAGTGGTTCTCTACAAATGGACTCTCACTAAATTTTGAGAGAACACAGTTTATACAATTCTGTACAGTAAATGGAATAACACCATTGATAAATATAGACTATGAACAGAAGTCTGTTGCTAAGGTAAAATACTCAAAATTTCTGCATGTGTGCATTGATGAGAAATTGAATTGGAGCAAACACGTCGATGATCTACTGAAACAGTTAGGTTCAGCTACTTATGCTATTAGGTTTATTGCAAATTTTGGTGATAAACATATTAGTAAATTAGCCTACTATGCCTATTTTCATTCACTACTTTCATATGGCACCAAATTTTGGGGCAATTCGTCATTAAGAGAGAAAGTATTCATTGCACAAAAGCTTGTAATCAGAATAATAGCTGGAGTCCACTCAAGATCACCTTGCAGGCATTTATTTAAGGAACTCGGGATATTCACAGTACCTTCGCAATACATATATTCACTTATGAAATTTGTCATTAATAACCCATTCCAATTCAAAAATAACAGCGAAGTGCATAGCTACAACACTACAAGAAAGGATGATATTCACTATTCCGCATTGAATCTCACTTTGGCACAGAAAGGGGTGAATTATGCTGCCATAAAAAGTCTTTGGACATTTGACAAATCGTATTAAAAGTCTGACAGATAGTCAACCAGCATTTAAAAGCAAATTAAAAGAATTCCTGAATGACAACTCCTCCTACTCAATAGATAAATTCTTAGATATGAAGTAATAACTGTAAAAAAATAATAATAATTTGTGTAAAGAAAACATATGTTAAAGTGGCACGTTCCACATCATTACGAAATGTATTCATGCTTCATCTGTCTATCTTCTCAGGTAAGTTGTAAGGTGGTTCAGATGAGCGTGTGCCCCGATTGTAGCCTCTCCCCGATGTCATTGGATCTCTACCCCGAGCAAACAGTGGAGGCAGCCAACGAGAGATTTGGAAATGGAATTACAGTTCACGCAGAAAAAAATATTGCAGTTTTCCGGTGACATTCCAATTCCGTCAGAGACAGCAAAGGACTTGGAAGATTAATTGAACGGAATGAATAGTGCTCTGAAACGAGGTTATAAGATAAATGTCAACAAAAGTAAAGCAATGGTAATTGAATTTAATAGAATTAAATCAAGTGATACTTATGGAACTATATTAGGAAATGAAGCATTAAAAACAATGAAATTTTGCTATTTGGGCAGCAAAATAACGGTGACCGAAGTAAAGAGGTTACGAAATGCAGACTGACGGTAGCAAGAAAAGCGTTTCTGAAAATGAAGAATTTGTTAACAACGAATATAAAATTGCTAGGGAATTCATTATGGAGCATAGCCTTGTACGGAAGTGCAACGTGGACGATAAGGAGTTCAGACAAAAAGTGCACAGAAACGTTTGAAATGTGGTGCTACAGAAGAATCTTGTGGCACTAATTTACTTTCGCTGGAGTCGCTATTAATGAAATCTCGCCATTTCATACATACTGATTTTAAAAGAATGTAGCTTTTACACTAAAATTACGTAGCCCGAACATCTGAGCAATTTTGAAATCACTCTCACCTCTTTCGCCGACTGAAATGCGAGCGTAGCCAAATACACTCCGGTTATGAGGGCGGAATTTTGTAAAGGCGTTTCGCGAGAGAATTTGCACCCACATGTAATTTTCACGCTTATGATTGTATTAGCCCACTCACGGCATTTATATAAAAAAAAGAATGGAAACGAAGTTAGCTACCGGCAGCGAAGAGAAGGGGGAGTGGAAGTGGGAAAAAAAGGAGGGCAGACACGTTTTCGCAGCAGGCGCTTTTGTGCTGCTCAATAATATCAGCGGTAATTCTCTACAGGCAGACGGTAGGCTATTCGGCCACCGGTGGTGCTCTGGCCTTCATAACATATTCATGAGCAGCTGCGAGTGTTTTATTTTTTCAGCCATTAGTTGTAATCGAATTTCCTCTCCGCTGGCGCTCTTCCAGCCACATGAAACAAACATCGCGATAACAGCATTGACCCGTTTGCGTGCAGAAAGAGATTTGTGGTCTTTCAACTGACGTTTCTATTTCTCTCTCTCTCTCTCTCTCTCTCTCTCTCTCTCTCTCTCTCAATCTCTCTCTTCTTTTTGCTCCGGAAGCCATATTAAGTGGATAAAAAAAAAGAAGAAAGAAGGAAAACATCAGCAAGGTTTCCTTCAGCGCTATCTCTGTGGCTTACGCTATCCAAACACAAACATGCACACACAATGTTCTCATCGTAATGTGTGTTGTGTAAATGGACATCTACTCAAGTTTTAATGGAGCACAGAATTCATAAAAAATTTGGAAAGGTGCGTTTTCACTACCTCTGAGGTGATCATATTTCCGGTTATGCAATCTGAATGTGTATTTATCGTCCATATGGGGCTGTACTGTGTATCCAGAGTAAATGCTCATCCTAGTGCGTCTGTATGTTTTGCGTTCCTTTTCCGTTAGTGGATTCAGTAAAAGAAAAAAATGAAAGCCTATACACTTGTTTACGTGCAATTTGTGCGTAAAGCCATCATCTTGATTCTTCTGACACACCTGTCTTACGTTGTTTTGGACCACGGTGCAACTTGGAAGTGCACTGTGTCATTAAAACCACTGGCTTTAGACGGTCCCGCAATAATTTTGCAGTTGCTGAGGGGGAAACGTGCAGGCCATTAAGACAAACACGAAATACACTACGGGCCATTAAAATTGCTACACCAAGAAGAAATGCAGATGAAAAACGAGTATTGCTTGGACAAATATATCTTAATAGAAATGGCATATGATTATATTTTCACGCAATTTGGATGCATAGATCCTGACAAATCAGTATCCAGAACAACCACCTCTGGCCGTAATAACGGCCTTGACACGCCTGGGCATTGAGTCAAACAGTGTTTGGATGGCGTGTACAGGTACAGCTGCCAATGCAGCTTCAACACTATACCACAGTTCCTCAAGAGAAGTGATTGGCGTATTGTGACGAGCCAGTTGCTCGGCCACCATTGACCAGACGTTTTCAATTGTGGAGAGATCTGGAGAATGTGCTGGCCAGGGCAGCAATCGAACATTTTCTGTATCCAGAAAGGCCCGTACAGGACTTGCAACATGCGGTCGTGCATTATCCTGCTGAAATGTAGGGTTTCGCAGGGATCGAATGAAGGGTAGAGCCACGGGTCGTAGCATATCTGAAATGTAACGTCCACTTTTCAAAGAGCCGTCAATGCGAACAAGAGACGACCGAGACGTGTAACCAATGGCACCCCATACCATCACGCTGGGTGATACGCCAGTATGGCGATGACGAATACACGCTTCCTATGTGCGTTCACCGCGATGTCGCCAAACACGGATGCGACCATCATGATGCTATAAACAGAACCTGGATTAGACCGAAAAAATGACGTTTTGCCATTCGTGCGCCCAGATTTCTTCGTTGAGTACATCATCGAGGCGCTCCTGTCTGTGATGCAGCGTCAAGGGTAACCATAGCCATGGTTCCCGAGCTGATAGTCCGTGCTGCTGCAAACGTCGTTGAACTGTTCGTGCAGATGGTTGTTGTCTTGCAAACGTACCCATCTGTTGCCTCAGGGATCGGGCCGGCTGCACGATCTGTTACAGCCATGCGGATAAGATCGCCTGTCATCTCGACTGCTGGTGATACGAGGCCGTTGGGTTCCAGCACGACGTTCCTTATTACCCTCCTGAACGCACCGATTCCATATTCTGCTAAGTCATTGGATCTCGACCATCGCGAGCAGCAATGTCGCGATACGATAAACCGCAATCGCGATAGGCTACAATCCGACCTTTATCAAAGTCGGAAACGTGATGGTACGCATTTCTCCTCCTTACACGAGGCATCATCACAACAACGTTTCACCAGGCAACGCCGGTTAACTGCTGTTTGTTTATGAGGAGTCGGTTGGAAACTTTCCTCATGTCAACACGCTGTAGGTTTCGCCACCGGCGCCAACCTTGTGTGAATGCTCTGAAAAGCTGATCATTTGCATATCACAGCACCTTTTTCCTGTCGGTTAAATTTCGCGTCTGTAGCACGTCATCTTCGTGGTGTAGCAATTTTAATGGCCATTAGTGTAGCAGTACCTGCATTCTTAAGTACAATGCAATGTACCCTCGGACATGCATGAAGTACTAAAGACCTATGCATCGTAATTCTTAATGCACTGCAACTTCGTATTTATTCGACAATACCAGTCCCTGGACTCTCAATAAATATGTCCTTCCTGGTCGGGAATATACGTAATGTACGAGTGCAGGTTGTGACACGTGGAACACCACATATGGAAGTCTGGGTCTAGCAATGATTCGTTCACTGATAACTGAAGCGGTTAAGGCGACCGTTCGCGTAAAGCGTGAAATTCGGTTTCGAGTCCCGGTCTGGCACAAAATTTTCACTGTCGGTGGTGGTTCATATTTGCAATTGCGAATACATTTCGTGCATTACGATTAAGACCAGGAAGATAAACATTAACGTTCAGTCGATGACGAGATTATAGACGGACTGAGGAAGGGTGGCGAAGGAAATCGGCTGTGCCCCTTTGAAGGAACCATTCCGACATCAGCTTTGTGTGGTTTAGGGAAACCACGGAAAACTTAAATATCCACGGTCGGACCCGAACTTGAGCCGTCGTCCTCTCGAATACGATTCCGTTTGTAAGGTGTGTACATTGTGAGCAGTGGCAGTTTTGTTTGTGGTATTTGCGTATTCTGAGCACATTGATAAGGGCGCCTCTCTGGATTCCAAAGTTTATATTGCTGTCGGGTAGTCACACACCGGCCACTTCTGCGCATTGATTGAATCCGATCTGATGACCTTATATATGCGAGCATAAGGTACATAGCCTATATATGTGTCTAAACGCTTATTACGCCAACATGTAAAAATTGGTGGTAAATCGGAAAGGTACATGTTTGGTAACAGTGTTTTCGCTATGTATATTACATATTTATATATCTCATATTATATGTATTAAAAACATACACATATTAAAGAGATAAATTCCTAGAACACGCCTGTATTAGCGTTCGAAGTTGTGTCAAAATTTCGAAGCAATCGGTTAAGAGCTTTCGGAGATACACGATTTAGAACAAATGAACATTAACATTAATTTTTATTTATATAGATGTCACAAGCTGTAGGAACAGCATTCCGAGATCAGGCCGCCAAACCAGTACGGCCAAGTCAACAATCCGATTGAGCCAATGCCGACACAGATGTGCCCACGGACTGTCTACTCGACAGCAATATAAACTTTGGAATCCAGAGTGAACCGCTGTTAGCAAAAAGGAAAGTTGTATTTATGGCTTATTGCTGTGTTATTACAATACTACTACGGAATCTGAGTTTGCAATAAAAGTGTAGTATTATATTCAAATTAGAGTAACAATGAGCAGCAATGTATAGAGGTTCACATTTTTAATCCGGTTAATTAATACACAAATCAGTTATAACAGATTTTTAAAAATTCTTCTTTGAGCCCCAAATGTTAGGTTCTTTACTTTCTGTTGCTGAGACCATTTAATATGAGTTATGTTTCCGTTGTTGCATATTATTATTATTATTATTATTATTATTATTATTATGAAAAGAGGAACGTCGTGGAGAAGAATTAGTAAACTCGCAGTATAATTCATAAGTTATATTTATAACTACATACAGATTTTGCAGACTACAGTTGGTCATGGTGACATTTGATTGTTGATGAAGAATTCTTTCAGTGTGTTAGAGATAGCCACTCTAATATATTAATTATTAACCGATAGTCAAGTTCACTTTTAGAGTAATTACATCTCGAATATTGGATGAAATTTACACAGTTAATATTTTTATTCAAAAGTAGTATAGTTACGGCACTCCTAGGCCACATAATACTGGCGACACTGTAAACAGAATATACAAAATTTCCTTCTGCATTCTAAGTAGTTCTTAAGGTGTGTTTAGGGAAGAGTGATACACATAGGAACTCTAAACACCAAAGATTCATACAGTTACACCTAATGGCTATACACATTCACCAATTAGCATAATGTCACACCACATAGACAGTCACACAGACACCAAAGTTAACACACGAAAAGAATTTACATAGCGCGTTACCACTGCGCTACCGCGCTCGGAAGATGAATCCGACGCCATTACGGTCCGGAGACCATCAAGTGAGGCCGTTCTAATCTGATGGTATTGTAGACGGTGACAGATACTCATTGATTTCTTTCTCTGCAATCCTGCCGACGCCAAGACTAAAACAAATTATGGCGACACAAATTATGGCGACACAATTTCCAGCTACTTGCCAGTTCCGTTACTGCCTGCGAGAGACAGTATTTTGTTCGCTAAACGACAGTGCGGAAATGTATAAGACTTCTTCCTGAGGTAGAGAAAAGAAGAAAGGAAACGCTTTAATGTATAGCCACGTATTACTGAAATGGATAGTTGTATCAAAACACAAGCTAGCTTTAATTAGTTCGTCTGTTTTTCAACACAACTCGTCATATCTCTAGCACACAATGCGAAATCCTGTCTTCTTGTCGCTGAGCCAGTTCCCAGCAACACGCTACAAACATGGCTATGCATTCCCCATCTCAAAGTGAACCTCACCTGGCTCAAAAACTAGTAATGAACAATATTTAATAAGTGACTCGCGCGGCAGCTTCCATCAGTCACGAAGCCTCGCAGCAGTGTCGAATCTGCTAGAGTGTGAACGGAGGGTAGACGGTAGGGCCTGTATTTGTTTCGCCTATGGGGTTATACTGGCTGTGACGTCACGCATATCGCTGGCGCGCGGACCCCTCTGCCCGGTAATGCTCGCCAAATGATATCGGATGCAAATGTTGGCAACGCAAGCGCCGCTTGCTCGTTTGTTTACGTCAATTATTTCGTGCCGAAATTAGCCCACCCTACTGCTCGCGTACGCACGGTCTGTTGTCCGAATGCCAGATCTGTTCGTAGGGTGGGGATTGGGGAGGGGGGGGGGGGGAGGAAGGGGCCGCAAACACACGCGTGATAGGCACGCACGCATGTGAGCACACGGCGCGCCCAGATGACGCACGGCCAAGCGGGCCAGCGTTGTCACCGCCGGGCGACAGATGGTCATGTGTCAGCCACCGCGTGGGGACTGTTGGCAGGCCTGGTGCCTGTGACGCAAGCAGAACGCACTGGCCGCCAGGCGAGGTGCAATGGTCAGAAGACACGGACGGTATGGTATACCTGAAGAAAGCTGTTGAGTTTCTTCTTCGTCAAATTCAGGCCACTGTTAAGGCTAGAGCCGCTGTCACTCGGTATTTATCGTGCTGTCTCTTGGGGGTCAGTATTTTTTTTTTTATCAGCTTCCTTGGGAGTTCGCGAGCGAAAGCTACTTGACCATGGAAAGAATCATTATATAGTTTACAGAATTCTGACTAGATACTTTATAAACAACAGAACTAAAGACTTAATAAAACATGAACAAAATTACCACAGGGTTGTGGCGTTACTGGACTTTCACCGAAGTGGCTAGTTTGATTGCAGCTGAATAAAACTATGTCGCTTGTCGACACATTAGAATTAAAAAAATCGCTCTGAGCACTATGGGACTTAACATCTAAGGTCATCAGTTCCCTAGAACTACTTAAACCTAAGGACATCACACACATCCACGCCCGAGGCTGGATTCGAACCTGCGACCGTAGCAGTCGCGCGGTTACATGCGAATTACCACGAGCACCTTTGATTCAGGACGATGGCGTGTACTGCATGCCGTTCCGTGAAGAAGTGTCCAGAGCGAGGATAAACAAACTGTATGTTGTGAGCCAGGGCAGCACCGTTCCTCAAAGACTTGTTTGGCTGAGTTAGCAGGTGGAGCTACAGGATGTGTGCCAGGGTTGTGCTCTGCCTTACGTGAAGTCGCCGGAGTTGGGGGTTGAGCAGCATTGGTGTAAGACTCCGTATTACCGCTCAGCGTTGTCTGGATCGGAAGCAACTGCGAAGCTTTGGTAGACATTTTAGAACCATCGTAAAAAGTTTGCAGGATAAAGCCAGGAAAGAAACCCAGCCGAAGTTTTATGAAACAATAACAGTACCCTTACTTATAGAAGTCAAGCGTGGGCAGCAGTAACACACCAAGAAGGTCGAATAAAGGCTCAAGAAATGAGATTTCCAAGATGAGTGGAAGAATGTACGAGAGCAGATCGTAAAAGAAATGAGGAAATAAGGAAATATTTGGGAATAGATAACCTAAACCAAAAAATAAAGTGAAATAGGAAAAAATGGAAGAAACACGTACATCGAATAGGGTGGAGAAAGATTCCGGTAAATGCTCTAAATTATAGAAGCACTGCTTAAATCCAGTTACAAACTTCATTTTTTGTGCTTCGTTCCACGAACAAGGTAAAAGGTTCAAATGGCTCTGGGCACTATGTGACTTAACATCTGAGGTCATCAGCCCCCTAGACTTAGAACTAGTTAAACCTAACTAACCTAAGGACATCACACACATCCATACCCGAGGCAGGATTCGAACCTGCGACCGTAGCGCCCAGAACTGCTCGGCCACAGCGCTGACGTTAGTGTTTATCACACTAGAAACACGCGTTCGACAAAAATATAGAAACACCGTTAGAAACACAAGCTTGAACATAAATACTGATGCTAGCCAAGCCTGAAGGTTGGTATTGGTCCATCAATGGCACACTTGCTATGCTCTTAGTACACTGCAAGTGTCAATCGTGATTAGAACAGTTTTCCGTGTAGTTGTGAGCCCATTACGTCGAAGCTAAGTGAATTCGAACGTGGGCAAACTGCTTGTGCTTTCGTAATCAATAGAGCCCAAGTGTTTGATGTTTCAAGAGGCATAGCATCGAAGATCTATACCGCATATAAGGATAGAGGAAAAACACCATCCGCTAAGCCACAATTGGCCCATGTGGATGTTGATAAATTAATCAAGACCCTAAGCTGTCGACAGGCGTTGATGTACATCAAAGGGGACAGTTGAAAATGTGTGCCCAGACCGGACTCGAACCCGGGATTCCTGCTTTCATGGCAGACGCTCTACCCATCTGAGCCACCGAGGGCACAGAGGATAGTGCGATTGTAGGGATTTATCCCCTGCACGCTCCTCGTGAGACCCACATTCCCGACTTAATGTCACCGCACCACATTCGCAGTGCCCCAGACCATTACACTCATTACTCGCGGCAGACAATCTTACCGAGTCCCGTAAGAGTTCGGGTAATGCGTGTGCATCCAGCTCAGAAGAAGGAGGACAATGGCCGGTTAGCCTTAACGATATGAAGATGGTATCCGTTCTTTCGGACATGTCCGAAAGAACAGATACCATATTCATAAAGGGTGTGTCGAGTGATCGTGGCAAACAATTAAAGAGGATTGTGACGTCATATGAGAAGACGACACTGTAAAGGTCACTGAAGAACTGAATGTCGCACACGCGAACCGTATCAGCACCAAGACAACATTAAAGGAGCTCCATAATCAGGGAACTGTGGGGCGAGCTAGAATTGCTAAGCCACTCTGCAGTGACTCAGATGCCCGAAACAGGAAAACGTGATGCCGAAGCCGTAAAACCAGATACGGCAGATGGTCATTGTGTCGTACGAATGTTGTTTCACACTGTCTTCAATTTTTGGCCGACATTGAGTCCCAGAGTGAAATATTTCGGGGGTTCGGCGGTGATTTGGGCAGCCTTATCGTGATATTCAATGGCGCCATGGTTAGTCTCCAAGGTTGCATTACCGCCACGGATTACGTAACCACTTCGGCTGATCAGGTCCATCCCACGGTACAATGCTTGTTCCACAGTAGTGACAGCAACGCCCCTGTTCACACAGCTCTCATCGCCCAGAATTGTTTTTGTGAGCACTAAGATGAATTGAAACTTCCTGGCAGATTAAAACGGTGCCGGCCGGAATGGCCGTGCGGTTCTAGGCGCTACAGTCTGGAAGCGAGCGACCGCTACGGTCGCAGGTTCGAATCCTGCCTCGGGCATGGATGTGTGTGATGTCCTTAGGTTAGTTAGGTTTAATTAGTTCTAAGTTCTAGGCGACTGATGACTTCAGAAGTTAAGTTGCATAGTGCTCAGAGCCATTTGAACCATTTTTTAAAACTGTGTGCCGGACCGAGACTCGGTCCCGAGTTCGAGTCTCGGTCCGGCACACAGTTTTAATCTGCCAGGAAGTTTCACATCAGCGCACACTCCGCTGTAGAGTGAAAATCTCATTCTAGACTAGGATGAATTGTTGCATCTCCCTGGCCACTACAGTTATCAAATATCATTGTTACTGAGCCTTCGTGATGTACTTTGTAGAGAAGGGTGTGCGACCGCTAGCTACCTGAACTTGCCACTATTTTTCGGAAAGAAACGGTACAAGATCAACTTTAAGAACATACGGGATCTGTCTGTCTATTCCGAGACATCCGGAAGCCGTTTTGAATGCCTACGGGCTCCCTACACCTTATTAGGCATGGTAATGTGTTGTGTTGTGCTTGTAATGATTCCACATCTTGTCCGATCTCGGCGCTATATTACTTTCTGTGTGCTTCACAATGGCACTTGCGTCATCTGCAAAGAGAATTTTTTTTAAGTCCTCTGTCTTGATTGGTGGTAGATCACTAACATGTATCCAGAAAATCAATGGATTCAGAACAGAACTCTATGTACCACTTCATTGCCCAGTGTTCTTACGCACACGAAAATGACGGGCTTAATTTCAATAAGCTACTCTGAATTGCGAATGCAATACGTAGAACACTCGAATAGGACATCTCGCAATTAGAATTATGTGGACGGAAATGGTGTTAACAGAATCAAACCTAAGCTACGGACTTGTGCTAGGGAATGGTCTGCTGAGGAATTACGTTGTGGGTCAGAGCTACTCTCCAACAACTAAACGCGAAATCACACCAGAGGCAGGTGAGCCTGGCCAGGAAATCGGCGGACCGCCTGTGCACTCAAACAAATGGATGACCGGATTGGCTGTTAGCTCGCTCGCCGCATTCGCTTCGGCACGGCACCTAAAACCGCTCGCCCTCATCGCGCGCTAACTCCCGTGGCCGCCTCTCTCGGCGATAAGCAGGCAAGTTTTCGCTTGGCACGCAATACCGGAAGGCTAGCTGTTTGTTTAGGCCAACAGCGGAGCGCTAATTTCAAGCGGGAATCAATGTTTCCCACCTGCTCGTTAAAACAGCGATACGTAGTGCGCCGAAGTTCACCGCAGGTCGAAGCGATGGCGCGGGCTCGCCCGGAGCATGCAACCTGCACATCAGTGACGACGTGCGGGACTGTCTACCAGTCAGGCTGCCAAGTTTCGCTGAAGCCACCACTCTCACAATAACTACGCCTAGTTCTCACTGAAATATCAGGACATTAGCCTGCTTTGTTTCTCTTGTCTATATGCAAGGTTTGGCTAAGCTGTGCTGGGTTACTGACGCCGGTGAATGTATACATTGCAAACTATGGTCATTTATCATTAACTGATGGACTGTCATCACTGAGTGTAAATTTAACATCATTCAGTGTGTCAGTTGCTTATAAGATTTACTTTGACTTATGTATTGTACTAACCCCTTTTATTAAAACTGAGGTTCTGGCTCACTTAACGCAGGGATTGTTTGCAGTAATTGGTGTAATCGTTAACCCGATATTTAAACTTTTATTTTTTTAAGGGAGCTTGGACGTCAGCTTATTTCTTTAATTTGCTTCCTGCTTTAACTTAATTTAGTAAACAGTGAAGGGGTTGCGCAACTTCCAAGTAATAGCATTTTGTATTGTTTAAATTATTGTACATTTTGAGGGTTATGTGCTTATAAAATTTCTACGGGAAGCTATTTGTATTATTTTAAATGACTGTACGTTTTGGGGGTCTTTATTTATGCTTATTGAAAAATTGTAATTCTGTGTGTGTTACTGTAACACCCCCTGTTTGGCTATTCAGCTTAATGCTTGGAAATTGTGTCACTTAATAAAAAATGGTTAAATGTGGAATGCTGTTAGGCAACCTTCATGAATCCAGCACCGCCCCTTCCTCTACTGTTACAAATTTAGTCATCTACTTTTTTCAACATTTTTATTTGTCGTTGGCGAACCTTTTCCACCACATGTATTTTTTAAAAGATGAAATTCATACAGTGTAGGGTTTGAGAAATTACTTGATGTGAAGATGTACTGTGGAGTAAATGCTCGAGCGTCACATTTATTACTGAATGACTTTTCATTCTACAGCGGAATGTGAGATGATCTGAAATGTCCTGGCACATTAATGGTTCAAATAGCTCTAAGCACTAGGGGACTTAACATTTAACGTCATCAGTCCCCTATACTTAGAACTACTTAAACCTAACTAACCTATGGACATCACACTTATCCATGCCCGAGGCAGGATTCGAACCTGCGATCGTAGCAGCAGCGCGATTCCGGACTGAAGCGCCTAGAACCGCTCGGCCACAGCGGCCGGCCTTGGCACATTAAATCACGACCTTTGCTCACTTGGTAACTCAAACTTGATTAATCAGCTTCATCGAATTCATCGATAAACAGTTCTAAACTATGGGAAATTGTGTGTCTCTGTGGATACCCCCGTCATTCAGTTCAAACACTACAAAGAATACACTAAAACACTGATATCTCAATTAGTACTGGAAGGACAAAGAATACTGAATCAAGAGCTACTTAAGGACCAAGACAAATGTGTGGCATTTCACATATATTATTTAATATATACATTGACCAATCGTTGAAGAGTGTGAAACAGAGGTCAGCCCCTGGAAAAAAAAATCACCATGCATCAGTAAGTGTTTTACTGTTTGCGGATGAATTTACAGTTTAACAAAAAAGAGGATGTTATTCAGACAAGTGTGTATAGGCTTGAACAAAGTGTCACAGAATATAACGTAGAAATTTCGGCACGTAATACCAGAGTAATTGAATTTCAGGGAAAATACGCAATCCGTTCAATCAACAGAAAAGCCGTGAAACAAATCTCATTTTTGATACCTAGGGACAGATATATTTTAAAATAAAGATGGAGATATAAAAACTAAGACAATGTTCTGAAGACACATCTGATAGTATAAACAACGTTGAATAGCAAGAGAAGAAAGTTACTGGATATAAGGTCCGCCTTTTACGCACAACGCTTTTTCCCATATGACGCATTCGTGTTTCAGCATCTCTGTGCCATCATAAGTGCGTTTTCTGTATTTGAATCTGTGAAATGTGAACCTATAACCTCCACCTCCTTTTCACTTTTCATGGTGCTGGTGATACGTTATTCACTGATTTGTTTTTTATAGTCTGAAATTACATTATGAGCTAGACAGCGTCACAGGCAGATTTTATAGTCAATCCAAGTGACGAATATTTCATCGCCTAGCCATGCATCCCCCCCGCAATCTCTATAGTAAATATAGGAATACTTTAACTTCAGGAAACAGTCCTGAATTACAGTTTAATTTCAACTGTCTAGCTCCATAATGTATTTCTAGACTATATAAAACACTCTGTGAATGGCATATCATCTGCACCAGGGACAGAAAAAAGGAAAGCGGAGCTTATAAGCTCACATTTTAAAACACGGTTTAGGGCGGACCTTATATCAAACGAATTTAGTTGCAAACACAGCAAGTGCGAGAACAGCAAATCCAAAATATGAATAAGACAAGAAAGAACACCAGAATCTAAATATGTACAGTAATGGCAACACCGGTTTTAACGTATAGCTGTAAGAGTTGGTTGGTATCTACGCACAAGGAAATGAGTAAGATGCGAAACAGCGGAAATCACTTTTTACGAAAGAATAAAGTGATGCTGAAGATTAGAAAGAACACGTAACGAAAACATGAGGACAAAACCGAATGTTTATAATAATGGGAAAATGATAATCTACTTAGACCATGTAGTGGTGGTGGTGGTGATGATATGTAATGATGAGGGATGATAATGAGGGAAGATCAAGAGGGTGGTGGTGGTGGTGGTGGTGGTGGTGGTGGTGGTGGTGATAATGAAGAAGAGGGTGGTGGTGGTGGTGATAATGAAGAAGAGGGTGGTGGTGTTGGTGGTGGTGGTGGTGGTGGTGGTGTTGGTGGTGGTGGTGGTGGTGGTGATGATGAAGAGGGTGGTGGTGGTGATGATGATGATGATGATGATGATGAAAAAGAGGGTGGTGGTGATGGTGATGAAACGAAGAGGAACAGGGTGATGAAATGAAGGGGAAGAGGGTGATGAAATGAAGGGGAAGAGGGTGATGATGATGAAGAGGAAGAGGAACAGGGTGATGAAGACGAAGAGGGTGATGATGAAGAGGGTGATGATGGATGATGATGATGATGATGATGATGACAAGAAAAAGCAGAAAATATTTTTGTCTGTGCAGCTGAGTTTTCCACTTATCAGAAGATTAGGTAGGGAAGAAACATCGGCAGGAACAAATCTCTGAGTGCGGGTCGTGAGCCGTGACTGCGGAGCTCAGTCGATAAGAGCATTTGCCCGAAAAATAGGTTCCAGGTTCTAATCCCGATCTGGCACAAAGTTCTAATTTACCAGGAAGTTTCAAGCCAAAGGTATTTATTGTTCACCTCAACAGAGGAGTGATGGAATAACACAGAACGGCTGCGCCTGGAAGCGCCATCCGGCTAAGCAGAGGACGGCAGGTCCTCCCACGCCTCAGGCAGCTTGAGGCTGCGTCCGCAGCGACGCCGTCGGGACGGCACGTCGCGCCGCGGCGTCGCTTTAATAACTCGGTGCCGCCCCGCCTGAGGGCTCCACGGTCGCCAAGGCAGCGGTGCCCCTTCCCCCCTTCTTTCCTTGCGCCGTTTAATTGAACATTAAAATTCGTTGAAATTACGCAGCCTGCTCCACCACCCCAGCCCGCGTGCCAGTAGGGCTGCTGGCACAGGCGAGCGAGGCGAGACGAGTAATTTCATTTTAATTTAAATTATGATCCGCGATTGTGCCTCCGAAAGCCTGCGGGGTCAGAGCTGTCGTCGCCGCTGGTGGGAGCTACAGAGAGAGAGAGAGAGAGAGAGAGGGTGAGGGACGGAGTGGGGAGGGGGTGGAGAAAGAGGGGGAGGAAAGATGAGACGGCCGCTGGGCCGCCTCGCGGGGGCGTCGTGGAGCCGGGCTTATAATGAAGTCCTGCCGGCGGCTGGCGGCTGAGGACACTGAGTCAAATCTGCATAAAGGCGGGACAAGCGGCGACTCCCAGGGGCGCCTTCTGGCTGGCTGGCGACGCAAACTGTGTGTGGCCCCCCACCGTTTACTCAGCCGCCACTGGCGACAAACCCTTGCAAAGTGACCACATTGTCTGATGCGTAAGATGCCAGCTCTCATTTTCAGTAATGTACAACAATTAAAATTTTTTTGCATGTAAATAAGCATTTAAGTTCGTCTCCTGGACGCAGTCTCCCTTCTGATGTACACCGGCTGGACCGAAACGTGGAAACACCAGGGAGAAATACTTGCTTGGGTACAGGAGGTGCATTAAATAAGTAACGTAACACTTCTTTTTCTAAAAGCAGGTTGGTTTTATTTGAGATTCCAATACAGCATGTTATTTGCCACTCTTTTGGCTGCAAAACCCAATCTTTCAATACAATCTCCGTTCAATGCGATAGCCTTACGCTACCTCACTGGCAGCGCTTTAATTACCGCATGGTACCTCTTCAATGTTCGACGTCGAAGGCAACGTATTCTACACGTACATTTATACTCCGAAAGCCACCGAACGGTGTGTGGCGGAGGGCACCTTACGTGCCACTGTCATTACTTCCCTTTCCTGTTCCAGTCGAGTATGGTTCACGAGAAGAAAGAACGCCGGAAAGCCTCCGTGCGCGCTCGAATCTCTCTAATTTTACATTCGTGATCTCCTCGGGAGGTGTAAGTATGGGGAAACAATGTATTCGATACCTCATCCAGAAACGCACCCTCTCGAAACCTGGACAGCAAGCTACACCGCGATGCAGAGCGCCTCTCTTGCAGAGTCTGCCACTTGAGTTTGCTAAACATCTCCGTAACGGTATCACGCTTACCAAATAACCCTCTGACGAAACGCGCCGCTCTTCTTTGGATCTTCTCCATCTCCTCTGTCTACCGCTATCATATAATCATACAATAAAGGATGCTTCTTTCTATGTATTCGAAATACATTACATTTGTCTATGTTAAGGGTCAGTTGCCACTCCCTGCACCAAGTGCCTATCCTCTGCACATCTTCCTGCATTTCGTTGCAATTTTCCAATGCTCCAACTACTCTGTATACTACAGCATCATCCGCGAAAAGACGCACGGCACTTCAGACATTATCTACTAGAATGAGATTTTTCACTCTGCAGCGGACTGTGCGCTGATATGAAACTTCCTGGCAGATTAAAACTGTGTGCCTGACCGAGACTCGAACTCGGGACCTTTGCCTTTCGCGGGCAAGTGCTCTTCCATCTGAGCTACCGAAGCACGACTCACGCCCGGTACTCACAGCTTTACTTCTGCCAGTATCTCGTCTCCTACCTTCCAAACTTTACAGAAGCTCTCCTGCGAACCTTGCAGAACTAGCACTCCTGAAAGAAAGGATATTGCGGAGACATGGCTTAGCTACAGCCTGTAAAGTTTGGAAGGCAGGAGACGAGATACTGGCAGAAGTAAAGCTGTGAGTACCGGGCGTGAGTCGTGCTTCGGTAGCTCAGATGGTAGATCATTTGCTCATGAAGGGCAAAGGTCCCGAGTTCGAGTCTCGGTCGGGCACACAATTTTAATTTGCCAGGAAGTTTCATTATCTACCTGGTTATTTTTATATATTGTGAAAAGCAATGGTCCCATAACACTCCCCTGTGGCACGCCAGAGGTTACTTTAACATCGGTAGACGTCTCTCCATTGAGAACAACTTGATGTGTTCCGTTTGTTAAAAACTTTTCCATCCAGCCACACAGCTGGTCTGATATTTCGTAGGCTCTTACTTTGTTTATCAGGCGACATTGCGGAACTGTATCGAACGCCTTCCGGAAGTTAAGGAAAATGGCATCTACCTGTGAGCCTCTATCTAATATTTTCTGAGTCTCATGAACAAATAAAGCGAGTTGGGTCTCACACGATCGCTGTTTACGGAATCCATGCTGCTTCCTACAGAGTAGATTTTGGATTTCCCGAAATTATGACGATGACGAATACACGCGCCGGCCGTTGTGGCCGTGCGTTTCTGGGCGCTTCAGTCTGGAACCCCGTGACCGCTACTTTCGCAGGTTAGAATCCTACCTCGGGCATGGATGTGTGTGATGTCCTTAGGTTAGTTAGGTTTAAGTAGTTCCAAGTTCTAGGGGACTGATGACCACCGATGTTAAGTCCCATAGTGCTCAGAGCCAATTGAACCAATTGAACGAATACACGATTCCAATGTGCGTTCACCGCGATGTCGCCAAACACGGATGTGACCATCAAGATGCTGTAAACAGTACCTGGATTCACCAGAAAAAATGACGTTTTGCCCTCCGTGCAACCAGATTCGTCGTTGAGTACACCATCGCAGGCGCTCCTGTCTGTGATGCAGCGTCAAGGGTAACCGCAACCATGGTCTCCGAGCTGATAGCCCATGCTGCTGCAAACGTCTTCGAACTGTTGGTGCAGTGGTTGTTGTCTTGCAAACGTCCCCATCTGTTGACTCTGGGATCGAGACGTGGCTGCACGGTCCGTTACAGCCATGCGGATAAGATGCCTGTCATCTCGACTGCTAGTGATACGATGCGGCTGGGATCCAGCACCCACCGATTCCATATTCTGCTAACAATCATTGCATCTCGACCAACGCGAGCAGCAATGTCGCGATACGATAAACCGCAATCCGACCTTTATCGAAGTGGGAATCGTGATGGTACTCATTTCTCCTTCTTACACGAGGCATCACAACAACGTTTCACCAGGCAACGCCGGTCAACTGCTGTTTGTGTATGAGAAATCGGTTGGAAACTTTCCTCGTGTCAGCAAGTTGTTGTTGTCGCCACCGGCGGCAACCTTGTGTGAATGCTCTGAAAAGCTAATCATTTGCATACCGCAGCAGCTTCTTCCTGTAGGTTAAATTATGCGTCTGTAGCACGTCATATTCGTGGTGTAGCAATTTTAATGGCCAGTAGTGTAGTTCTAAGTTCTAGGGGACTGATGACTTCAGATGTTAAAGTCCCATAGTGCTCAGAGCCATTTCCGCTTGGAATGCATTTCCGTTAGAGACGCTATTTTGTTGCCTAATAATGTGTCGCTAACTATCGTCGTGAAACTATAGGGGTACAAACTGCAATGTCTCACGATGTCCCACATAACTTCCACATTTTCAACAGAAACTGGCCAAGGAAAAGAGGCTCTGCATTACTGAACGTCCTCAAAAATGCAAATGCTAGCCAAGCCTGCAGGTTCCGCTGATGTATTTGAGCACCAACGGCACCTGCGGAATGCCCTCGATACGCCTCGAGTGTCAGTTGTGGTCACAACTGTGTATTACGTCGGCGCTAAGTGAATTCCGACGTGGCCGTATCGTCGGTGCTCGCGTGACGCGCTCTTCCGTAACCGAGGTAGCAGAAGTTCTGGCGCCGTATCGAAGATTTGCCGCAGACAGGGAAAGCGGCTAAGCATCACTCGCTACGTCACAACAAGGACGAAATTTTCGTATCGAGCGATTGTGACAGACGGTCACTGAAGGAGATTTTGACGAAAGATAAGGATGAGGACAGGTGCGTAAGTCACAGCAGAACTGATTGGTGCCTTCGCGAACCCTGTCAGCACCAAAAGAACACGAAGGCAGCTCCATAAGCAGGGAATTGCAGGTCGAGTCGGAATAACAAAACCACTCATCCGTGATGCACCTGTCCGGACGAGTCTTGTATCACATTGTTTCCAACTTCTATGCGCGTTTACGTCCCGAGACGGAGACACTGCGAGAGTTGGGTGATCATTTGGGCAGCCATATCGTCCTATTCCATGGTTACTCTTCAAGGTCATTACTGGCAAGGATTGTGTAGCCATCGTGGATGATCGTGTCCATCCCACAGTACAATCCCATGGTACAACGTCTGTTCCGCAATGGCGCCTACACTGCTCGCATCGTCCAGGACTGGTTTCGTGAACACCAGGATGAACTGTCGTGTCCCCACTTTCCATCACAGTCACTAGGTCCGAAAATCACCGAGCCTTTGTCGTTTACTTCGGAGAGAAGGTTGCTAGTTCGCTACCCTCCTCTATCATTACCTGAACTTGCCATTATGTTGCAGAAGGAATAGTATAGGAGTTCCTTGAACATCACACAGGATCTGTCTTTGTCTATTGCGAGACAACTCGAAGCTGTCTTGAATGTCAACGGCATACCGCATCAGGTGGTAGTAGTAGTAGTTGTAGTAGTAGCAGTAGCTTTATTCATCCGTAGATCTCTTTTTACAAGGATGTGAAAGTATTAACAAGTTTAGATCAATCTAAAATACGCTAATTCGTATACACATATATTTACAGACTTCTAGTTAGAAACAATCATTAGATTTACTCCTGGTATACAATACTTTTTTTTAAAAATAACTTATTAAATAATGTAATTCCTCTGTTCACTCATACCTCACTATCAGTCAATGCACACACTATACACACTGTTTCATAACACTTCACTCACTACGAACACACACACACACACACACACACACACACACACACACACACACACACACACACACACACAGGTGATCTCTGGGCCATTTTCTGTGACGCAACTTCCCCTTTGGTATCCTGAAAAACTGAGTCAGCATCCCTCCACAATGAGTGACATGTTGAGCTCAGAAAGAGGAAGAGGTGTTAGTATTGAGCTATGCATAGCTTGGGGGCAAGTATTTTTAGAAAAGGAAAAAAAAGTGAAGGTGTTATATGGAATGTTGAAGGGTTTTAAAATCTTTATTATTTCTGTTTCCTGTCTCAGAAGTTATGTCTGGTTAAAAATGGAAAGTGACGAGGACCTTGATCAAGCGTGACTTCCTTTTAACTGTACGGTATATATTACATTGCATTTAGGAACTTTCGGGTAATTGAACATGTATCAATAATTACAGATTTCTGTAGTTGTATATAAACGTTTGGATGTAGCTGTATTGCGTTGATGTACTGGTGGATATTGTGTGGTATGACTCCTGTAGTTGATAGTATAATTGGTGCAATGTCAACTTTATCCTGATGCCACATGCCCTTCACTTCCTCAGCCAGTTGGATGTATTTCTCAATTTTTTCTCCTGTTATCTTCTGTATATTTGTTTTATTGGGTATTATTATTATTATTATTATTATTATTATTATTATTATTATTATTATTTATTTGTATAACATATTTTATCAAACCCCTACTCTGTTTTATCTAGGTAATCCTTCAATGTATAAAATGTACTGCGTAACAGGTAGTTTTTAGCTGCCTTTTTAAATAAGTGTATTTTTGCAATTTCTTCTATCTCTTTTGGTAATTTAGTGTACAGTTTTATTCCTTGGTAGAAAATGCTGTTTTGAGTTTTATGTTTATTTTTTGTTGGTAAATGTAATTTGAGTCCATCTCTTGTTGCATGGTAATGGACAGAGCTGTTTGTGCAGTAATTACCAATGTTATTTTTGGTGTGTAGAACAGCATGGTAAATGTATTCACATGTAGCAGTAAAAATCCCCAGTGGTTTGAACAGATCTTTACAACGAGCTCGACTAGTATTTTTAGTTATTATGGCTCTTTTCTGGAATTTGAAAATTCTGTTGATGTTTCAAATAGCTCTGAGCACTATGGGACTTAACATCTATGGTCATCAGTCAACCTAAGGACATCACACAACACTCAGTCATCACAAGGCAGAGAAAATCCCTGACCCCGCCGGGAATCGAACACGGGAACTCGGGCGTGGGAAGCGAGAACGCTACCTCACGACCACAAGCTGCGGACTTCTGTTGATATTTTGTGCATTTGTTCCCCAAAACAGAATGCCATAGCTAAGAATTGAGTGTACATATAATAATAATATATACCTAAGAGGCACTACATGTTACACACTGATGATAGGATTCTAAGGGCATAACATGCTGATGACATTCTGTTTGCAAGTACCTTCGTGTGTTCACACCACTTCAACTGGGAAACAATATTCATTCCTAGAAATTTTGCATTTGTTACACAGTCTACAGAGGTGCCATCTAATTTGAATTTAACATTACCATTTTTCCTCTTCAAACTGAAATTCATGGCAATAGTTTCCTTTATGTTCAATATCACTTTATTACTTAGTGACCAATCATAAACTTCCTTGAGAGTTTCATTTGCTTTCTCGGCAAGGAGTTCTATTGTGGCATGGTAATGTGTTCTGTTTTTGGTGATTTCGTATTTTTGTCCACCATTTGATTATGAAAGAACCGTAAATTAAAGAAATAATTCACAAGAGTAGTACACTCTCCTGACGATCACGCGAAGGGCAGATATCTTGTTGGTGTCTTCCCTTGCAAGCTGTTCAGGTGATAGCATTTTTTTTTTGTTTTTGTTTTAAGTAATGTGGAGTCTGAGATAAACCATAATCCAAGTCTACATCTGTAGGCCGTAAAAGTACTGCAGTGTGCATGAAAAAGAATACTGACCGTTGTACCACATACTAGGATTTCTTTCCTAACACATGGTGCAATAACAGAACAAACTTAGAAAGGCTGGTTATGTAGCTTCAGTTATCGCATCGAAACAATTTACTTTACATACTTATTTGTTATTTGCATGTAGGTAAGTGTCAACAATGTTGGTACACACTGAATTCCTAGCGCCACAATACTGTGCTTTCTCGCAGTTGTCTTTCTTGATCGCATTTTATTATATAAAGCACAGTATAAAGTTGTAAATGAGCTGAGAGCACAACAAATTGTTATACAAGCTAGTTAGAAACATTCTATTATCACTAAATGATAAAACAAGACGCTGTGTGAGAAGTGATACGTGAAACAATAACTATTTTATTAGAAGTGTGGACGGTCAACGGCGCATTCAGAGAACAGTACAGTGGGCGCCTCGCCGGACAGTTATCAGTAAAGTGCAAAATATGATCGCTGACTCTTATTCAGGCCTCATATAGCATGCTCCAGAGGTCACATGTCAGTTCTAGTATAATATATTTGGCCAATGAATACCCGTTTACCATCTGCATTTCTTCTTGGTGTAGCAATTTTAATGGCCAGTAGTGTATATAAGTGTGCACTTACCTTGACACAGTTGGATACAATCAAGTTTCGGTAAGTTTGTAAGGTGTGCGATAGCTCGGCACGATAACGGAATAGAATGCAGGTCTAGAAATGGAGGCGATGACGCGGCATTTGAGAAGGGAGTAGGGGGTTGGGGTTGGTTGGTGGTCATCTCTGGCACCAGTAATCCTAGTGCTGGCGCCAGCTTTTGGGAACAAGTGTGTGGCCTGTTCGGCAAAAGCGACGCCCACGTGTTTTCGGTCGGAACGATGCCAGCCGGATACGGTTGACAGTAGTGGCGGCAGCGTTGCGTGAGAGAGAGAGGGGGTGGGGGTGGGGGTGGAACGAATGCAGAAATCCAGGCACCGCCATTGTGTACACGTCAAGCGACTCTGGCGCAGAGCTGATAACCGAGCCCACCCGAACTCCAAGTGGGCCACGCTGAATGGGCACCGCCGTTTAGAGGCCCGGAGGGGAGGGAGAATAGATAGGAGAGGGGGAGGGGAGATTGCGGCGGCGCGGCAAACACGCAGAAAGCCGCCCAACAGAGAACAACGGCCGGTTTATCCCCGGCCCATCATCGCCAGATACAATTCCCAGAGAGGCTGCCCCGCCGCTGCACGCCCAAAGCAGAGCTGCACACTGCTGCGACGCTTTTTTGATATTATTACTACTACTTCTAACGCATGTCCAGCAGCGCGCAGGGCACATACACCGTCCGCAGTCACCGCAATAAAAATTCGACCAAACGGGGATTCGTTAGTCTACCTGTCCCGTATCTGCGTACCACTATCTCCATTTCTTTCTATGACTGCCACCTCCCCCACCTTCCACATTTTTTGTTTTATCAAGGTGTAGTCGGAAGATATGTACGGGTAAATGTTTCCTTTGTTATCTCGTTCTGTTTGTGTTCCATTCGCATTCGCTGCGGACGCAACGCCGCTACTGTGCGAGTTCCTACGTGAATAACAAGCAGCGGAAGTGAACTGCTGAGAGATGGAAACAGAAGATTGCTGAATACTACACGGCGTTGGAGCAGCTGCCCTTTTCGGAACGTACTTCATTTTCAACTCACACCTGCAAAACAGAAACAGTGTCTCACATGAATGCTACAACGACATATGTGGATTTGGCGTTTTAATTTTTTTTTTTTTTTGCTCTATCCGTTAGGTTCCCATGGAATGCCAATGTTAAAAGCTGTCATATTAGAATAATTGTCACAAAAAGAGGAGGTAAAAATTTGAGTAGTGGAAACTCGTTCCGAGCTGCAGACGCAAGGAGGAGAGAAGTGTATGCTCCTGACACCTACCGGTCTCAAACATGAGTCACACTAGAGTAAGCTACCACCATCTGGCGGCAACTGGGCGAACGTAACCATAGAGTGATCAAGCACGCCGACTGGTTGCTAAATACTGAAGCCAAAGTGCGCGTCATTTACTACGGCGGCCGAGTTTAGGTTCGTTCTGCGCATCTGACGTCACAAAACACAGTCAGCCAATGAACAGAGAATGACGCTGTCAGAGCTTGACTGCAGTGCAGACGACAGACGAGTGTCTTAAGTTCTAGAAATGTTCAGTCATAAATAAAGTAACTGAACAAAACCAATGTCTTGATACTAGACTTTCTTTTATAGAGAGTTTGGAAAAAGCATTTTTTATACCAATTGCTTCATATTCTATTAATTAATTAAACCAAACAACTAATAAGACTCCTAATTCAGGCGATAGCAAGGAAATGTGTTTGTATCATTCTCTCTAACAGCTTTTTCGCAATAAAAATCAGCGGTAATTGTTTATTTCCTGTTGTACTTCGACGAAACGTAATTCATAGTAATACCAACAGTGTTTGTCGGTTTTTGCCTAATTGTTTAAAATCCTCCAGTAGAACTGTTAAATGAGGAGCTGCGTTAGTGTAATGGTTCAGTGTTTGGATGCTGACCGAAAGGTTCTGAGTTCAAACCTTGTTCGGTGCTTAATAATTTCTTAATTTAAAAACAATATCGAAGTGTCTTACTTCATGAATTTTATTCGTTTTAATGTTATTTTTTGAGATTTCTAGTGGCAACTAAAATCAACCATATGGAAAGTATACGCTATGGACTTTTACCTCTGCAAGCTCTTCAAAATTTCGCGCAGTGGTTTACTACATCTAATGCTGCACAATAATTGCGTTGAACATCGAAATAAAATTAAGTCATTTATTGGGGGAAGGTATCAGTCAAGAAGATGTGTAGAAACCAAATTTTTGGGCCGAATAGTTTTTGTGAAATCGAATGATAAACGTGTGTCAAAGAAGTCGAAACACCATGTGTGTGCACAGGCGAGCAGTGCAGTGATGACAAAATCGCGCACAGCGAGGAATGCGAGGAGCACGTCTCTGTAGCAGCGAAAGGGTTAATGCGGCCGTGATGGCTAAACTGCGCGCTCCCCCTAAACGTAAGTTTGCCAACTATACTACGGCGCTGCTTCTCTTGGCGCGTGCAAATGGCAACGCAGCAATCTCCCGCGTCTGGCCGCGCATGCGCGAACCGCCAAGATAAAAGAATTTAACTATAGTAAAGTATTTAGTATGTTAATTATGCTCGTATGCTCGTTTGTTAATTAATCTTAGATGGAAACCCAGTTCTAAGCAAAGAAGGGAAAACAGAAAGGTGGAAGGAGTATATAGAGGGTCTATACAAGGGCGATGTACTTGAGGACAATATTATGGAAATGGAAGAGGATGTAGATGAAATGGGAGATACGATACTGCGAGAAGAGTTTAACAGAGCACTGAAAGACCAGAGTCGAAACAAGGCCCCGGGAGTAGACAACATTCAATTGGAACTACTGACGGCCTTGGGAGAACCAGTCCTGACAAAACTCAACCATCTGGTGAGCAAGATGTATGAGACAGGCGAAATACCCTCAGACTTCAAGAAGAGTATAATAACCCCAATACCAAAGAAAGCAGGTGTTGACAGATGTGAAAATTACCGAACTATCAGTTAGTAAGTCACAGCTGCAAAATACTAACGCGAATTCTTTACAGACGAATGGAAAAACTGGTAGAAGCCGACCTCGGCGAAGATCAGTTTGGATTCCGCAGAAATGTTGGAACACGTGAGGCAATACTGACCCTACGGCTTATCTTAGAAAATAGATTAAGGAAAGGCAAACCTACGTTTCTAGCATTTGTAGACTTGGAGAAAGCTTTTGACAGTGTTGACTGGAATACTCTCTTTCAAATTCTAATGGTGGCAGGGGTAAAATACAGGGAGCGAAAGGCTATTTACAATTTGTACAGAAACCAGATGGCAGTTATAAGAGTCGAGGGGCATAAGAGTCGAGGGGCATAAGAGTCGAGGGGCATAAGAGTCGAGGGGCATAAGAGTCGAGGGGCATAAGAGTCGAGGGGCATAAGAGTCGAGGGGCATAAGAGTCGAGGGGCATAAGAGTCGAGGGGCATAAGAGTCGAGGGGCATAAGAGTCGAGGGGCATAAGAGTCGAGGGGCATAAGAGTCGAGGGGCATAAGAGTCGAGAGGGATAAGAGTCGAGAGGGATAAGAGTCGAGAGGGATAAGAGTCGAGAGGGATAAGAGTCGAGGGGCATAAGAGTCGAGGGGCATAAGAGTCGAGGGGCATGAAAGGGAAGCAGCGGTTGGGAAGGGAGTGAGACAGGGTTGTAGCCTCTCCCCGATGCTGTTCAGTCTGTATATTGAGCAAGCAGTAAAGAAAACAAAAGAAAAATTCGGAGTAGGTATTAAAGTCCATGGAGAAGAAATAAACATTGAGGTTCGCCGATGACATTGTAATTCTGTCAGAGTCGGCAAAGACTTGGATGAGCAGTTGAACGGAATGGACAGTGTCGTGAAAGGAGGATATAAGATGGACATCAATAAAAGCAAAACGAGGATAATGGAATGTAGTCGAATTAAGTAATTAACATGTTGTTGCTATCAGTCCTGAGACTGGTTTGATGCAGCTCTCCATGCTACTCTATCTTGTGCAAGCTGCTTCATCTCCCAGTACTTACTGCAACCTACATCCTCCTGAATCTGCTTAGTTTATTCAGCTCTTGGTCTCCCTCTACGATTTTCACCCTCCACACTGCCCTCCAATGCTGAATTTGCGATCCCTTGATGCCTCAGAACATGTCCTACCAACCGGTCCCTTCTTATTGTCAAGTTGTGCCACAAACTCCTCATCTCCTCTATTCTATTCAATACCTCCTCATTAGTTATGTGTTCTACCTATCAAATCTTCAGCATTCTTCTGCACCACCACATTTCGAAAGCTTCTATTCTCTTCTTGTCCAAACTATTTATCGTCCATGTTTCACTTCCATACATTGCTACACTCCATACAAATACTTTCAGAAACGACTTCCTGACACTTAAATCTATACTCGATGTTAACAAATTTCTCTTCTTCAGAAACGCTTTCCTTGCCCAGTCTACATTTTATATCCTCTCTACTTCGACCATCATTTATTTTGCTTCCCCAATAGCAAAATTCCTTTGCTACTTTAAGTGTCTCATTTCCTAATCTAATTCCCACAGCATCTCCCGATTTAATTCGACTACATTCCATACGTGTTATTAAGGATTAAATTATTAACTCTTTTCCAAATTCTACCGTGTGATATCTGAGCGAAGTAGCAGAACTATTCACCTATGACACAACTAACCCCACCCACCCTGAAGGCCAGTGCCACATGGTCAGGTTTAATAGCTGTTATTTAAGGGCGGGGCATTGCAACACACATACCTGGAGAGAGAAAGAGAAAGAGAAAGAGAGAGAGAGAGAGAGAGAGAGAGAGAGAGAGAGGGCCGCCACTTCCGTCATGTTTGGCCTCATAGGTCCCCAGATCTCGATACGTGCGGTTATTGGTGGGGTTACCTCAAATCTCAAGTCTACCACGATCGTCCAACCTTATTAGGGATGCTAAAAGACATCATTATTGTATCACTTGAAGCGCCGTATGTTTATCATTTCGTGCAGGGTGTTTTCGCCTCAATAAAATCCTATGTCATTTCAAGCATATGTGTCAATTTGTACCTCTCCACCTTCATTAATACCTTAGGGCTCGGAGACCCTAGGGCTGCGAGACTTTGGCGGGGTATAGGTGTAGGGAGAACGGCATCAAACCAGTTCACCACTGACGACCCTGAAAGAGGGGAAATAACTTATAGATTTTGCATCGTCTTCGGTGTGCAGCGTATCTTTGAGGCACGCTGCACTGCCTGTTGGGAACTGGCTGTTACCTCCAAACCGCTATTCTGGCTTTGGGGGCAGGCTGGTACGGTGTGACACCGGGCGCCCAGACCGCTATCTCTGTAGGCAGTTACGGGGCGTCAGCGAATGACGTCACGCCACAGTAACGAGGGCCTCGCGATGTCGGGAATCGATTCTGTCGCATATCGTTCATACGACGCGTCTCCGAGCGGGTCGATATCGCCACGAGGGACCCACAGTCAAACGCTTGAGCCTGAGTAAACGGTTGCCCTTGCAAAATTAAAACACACGCTTGGCTCTGTTTCGGGACTGTAAGAGCACAGATGTCAACAGCAAGTTTTGAATCATTTTGTCTTCATTTTCAGGACACATTAACGTGGGTCTTGCGACGCTAAGAATCCATTGTGTCATATAGCGTTCACACGACGCGTCCGAATGGATACTGGTGATAGACTGCACCCACTTTACTCTATTTATATATTGACCACCTGGTTATGAATTGGAAAGATGAAATATGCTTAGGAATTAAAATAGGGTGTCGCGTATCATTAAATACAATACGTGCTGATGACCAGATAATTATACAGGAAACAGAAGATAATTTGCGAAGAGTAGTATACAGATTGAGCCAAAACGCAATATATTATGACTTAACTATATCTGCAAATAAGACATAGATAACGGCTTTCAAATGAAAGAATGCAGTCAGATCTAAAATAATAATGAAGGAGAAAATTTTGGAACAAGTACATCCCATCAGTTATCTAGGCAGTGATATTAGTTTCAACTCTGACAGAGACAGTGAGAAGGTTTACAAATCTCGGCCTATCGACATACCAACTTTGGGAAGAAAAGCATGAGAAGAAACACAAACGAAATTCTATAAAGTTATGGCTGTACCTACTCTTATATATATGGGTTGTTTGGGGAAGAGACCAAACTGCGAGGTCATCGGTCTCATCGGATTAGGGAAGGATGGGGAAAGAAGTCGGCCGTGCCCTTTCAAAGGAACCATCCCGGTATTTGCCTGGAGTGATTTAGGGAAATCACGGAAAACCTAAATAGGATGGCCGGTCGCGGGATTGAACCGTTGTCCTCCCGAATGCGAGCTCAGTGTGCCAACCACTGCGCCACCTCGCTCGTCTCTCTTATATATGGTTCCGAATCATGATCGTTGACAAAAATTAAAAAACCACGTATACAAGCGCCAGAGACGAAGATCACGGGATACATAAGAGGCTGTAATAAAATGGATAAAGTAAGAAACGAAACAATAACTTCAGATTTAAAAAAGTTATCAGTTAACGATAAGACAGAAGAGTATAAAATGAAATGAAAGGATCAAGACCGGAACAGGTGATTACAACAACTAATTCTTCGAAGGAGCTGATGATGATGGTGATGATAATCATGATGTCTTATCACAAATCCTATCACTGTCTCCCTTCTCCTTGTCACTGTCGCTGTTTTCCATATGATCCTTTCATCAGTCATTCTGCATAGATCAACATCGTCATTCATTCAGACCATCTAATTTTCCATCATCTTTCTGCAGCACCACATCTTGATTCTCTTTTTTCGAGTTCGGTCTCAGTGCGCCCATAGTGTCTGAAACGTTGATTACATTGCCTACACTTGTCATTTGCAAGAAGAAAGGTAAAAAATAACATCACATCGTCGAAGACACCAAGGACGAGAAACGGGAGAGGTGTATGTTTTCCAAGCGAATCTTCTCGGAATTTGCATTGTGCTGTTTAATGGAGCTACATATGAGGGGCCGGATTGGGACTTGAACCTTCGTCTTCCCGAATGCGAGATCAGAGTGCACCCTTGTCGCACACCTTGAATTATTAAAATATCATCTGATATTTTCGAATCTGAGCTTGTAACTGTTTTTGTATTTACATATAGACTCTTTATGGTATTACACTCCTGGAAATGGAAAAAAGAACACATTGACACCGGTGTGTCAGACCCACCATACTTGCTCCGGACACTGCGAGAGGGCTGTACAAGCAATGATCACACGCACGGCACAGCGGACACACCAGGAACCGCGGTGTTGGCCGTCGAATGGCGCTAGCTGCGCAGCATTTGTGCACCGCCGCCGTCAGTGTCAGCCAGTTTGCCGTGGCATACGGAGCTCCATCGCAGTCTTTAACACTGGTAGCATGCCGCGACAGCGTGGACGTGAACCGTATGTGCAGTTGACGGACTTTGAGCGAGGGCGTATAGTGGGCATGCGGGAGGCCGGGTGGACGTACCACCGAATTGCTCAACACGTGGGGCGTGAGGTCTCCACAGTACATCGACGTTGTCGCCAGTGGTCGGCGGAAGGTGCACGTGCCCGTCGATCTGGGACCGGACCGCAGCGGCGCACGGATGCACGCCAAGACCGTAGGATCCTACGCAGTGCCGTAGGGGACCGCACCGCCACTTCCCAGCAAATTAGGGACACTGTTGCTCCTGGGGTATCGGCGAGGACCATTCGCAACCGTCTCCATGAAGCTGGGCTACGGTCCCGCACACCGTTAGGCCGTCTTCCGCTCACGCCCCAACATCGTGCAGCCCGCCTCCAGTGGTGTCGCGACAGGCGTGAATGGAGGGACGAATGGAGACGTGTCGTCTTCAGCGATGAGAGTCGTTTCTGCCTTGGTGCCAATGATGGTCGTATGCGTGTTTGGCGCCGTGCAGGTGAGCGCCACAATCAGGACTGCATACGACCGAGGCACACAGGGCCAACACCCGGCATCATGGTGTGGGGAGCGACCTCCTACACTGGCCGTACACCTCTGGTGATCGTCGAGGGGACACTGAATAGTGCACGGTACATCCAAACCGTCATCGAACCCATCGTTCTACCATTCCTAGACCGGCAAGGGAACTTGCTGTTCCAACAGGACAATGCACGTCCGCATGTATCCCGTGCCACCCAACGTGCTCTAGAAGGTGTAAGTCAACTACCCTGGCCAGCAAGATCTCCGGATCTGTCCCCCATTGAGCATGTTTGGGACTGGATGAAGCGTCGTCTCACGCGGTCTGCACGTCCAGCACGAACGCTGGTCCAACTGAGGCGCCAGGTGGAAATGGCATGGCAAGCCGTTCCACAGGACTACATTCAGCACCTCTACGATCGTCTCCATGGGAGAATAGCAGCCTGCATTGCTGCCAAAGGTGGATATACACTGTACTAGTGCCGACATTGTGCATGCTCTGTTACCTGTGTCTATGTGCCTGTGGTTCTGTCAGTGTGATCATGTGATGTATCTGACCCCAGGAATGTGTCAATAAAGTTTCCCCTTTCTGGGACAATGAATTCAAGGTGTTCTTATTTCAATTTCCAGGAGTGTAATAAGATGTTTTGGAGAAAGTTTTATTTCCAATGTTTTCGACAAAAGAGGTCTTTTTATCTTATAAAAGGCTTTCTCAAAATTAATAAATGTTAAATGTGTTTGTAAGTCAAATTCCCGACATTTTTCAGTCATTTGTCTCCTTATAAATACATTATCACTACGTGAACGACCCTTTATGAAGCCTGATTGTTCTTCTGAGACCTGAGGGAATGATGTACATGGTACTAAAGGAGTCTGTAGAGGATAAAAAATGAAGGGGTAAACAAAGATTTGAATACCTGCAACAACTACTGCAGGACGTATGTGCTATTCTGAGATGAAGAGGTCGACAAAAGAACTGAATTCATGGTTGGTCGCATCTAACCAGTCAGAAGACATTTTGCTTTGTACAACATGCTTGTCTGACATACAGTACTGCAAAGCTACTTCGCCCTTTACAACTTACTCTCGGCAGTTTACGACGTTTCCTCTGTGCTTCACTGTGGCTGAGACCTGTCTGCAGGGACAACCATTCACTGTTGGTGATCTTCGTATGTCAGCAATATACATTTGGGGTTGCGGTAGTGTTGCGGACTCCAGTTTTGGTGTGTTCCGGGCTGTTAGTTAGTTATTCCTGTACACAGAAAAACAAAACTTTACTACTTTGTTTATGATCAAGAACACTACGCCTTATTGCTGATCCCGTGTGTCGCGTGAGGTGTATCACATGTTGCGAGAAGGCTATGTAAACTAACGGGAATTACGACGATTTCTGTTCCTCTCTCCCGCGACACGCGCGAACAGCAAGATGGCGTAGTGTTCTTGATCATAAACAAAGTGCGAAAGTTTTGTTTTTCAGTGTACAGTATCAGCTCTAAGCAGAGGAATGAAGAGTTCAGCCCAAGCAACGGGGGGCGTATCTCGGCCTGGGAGAGAGAGAGAATGCGAGCAGACGGAACTGGCGGCGGAAGAGCCGAACGGGCGAGCGGAGTGCGGCTTCGCCGATGACATTGTAATTCTGTCAGAGTCAGCAAAGACTTGGAAGAGCAGTTGAACGGAATGGACAGTGTCGTGAAAGGAGGATATAAGATGAATATCAACAAAAGGAAAACGAGGATAATGGAATGTAGTCGAATTAAGTCGGGTGATGCTGAGGGAATTAGATTAGGAAATGAGACACTTAAAGTAGTAAAGGAGTTTTGCTATTTGGGGAGCAAAATAACTGATGATGGTCGAAGTAGAGAGAAGATAAAATGTAGACTGGCAATGGCAAGGAAAGCGTTTCTGAAGAAGAGAAATTTGTTAACATCGAGTATTGATTTAAGTGTCAGGAAGTCGTTTTTGAAAGTATTTGCATGGGGTGTAGCCATGTATGGAAGTGAAACATGGACGATAAATACTTTAGACAAGAAGAGAATAGAAGCTTTCGAAATGTGGTGCTACAGAAGAATGCTGAAGACCAGATGGGTAAATCACATAACTAATGAGGAAGTATTGAATAGGATTGGGGAGAAGAGAGTTTGTGGCACAACTTGACCAGAAGAAGGGATCGGTTGGTAGGACATGTTCTGAGGCATCAAGGGATCACCAATTTAGCATTGGAGGGCAGCGTGGAGGGTAAAAATCGTAGAGGGAGACCAAGAGATGAATACACTAAGCAGATTCAGAAGGATGTAGGCTGCAGTAGGTACTGGGAGAAGAAGCAGCTTGCACAGGATAGAGTAGCATGGAGAGCTGCATCAAACCAGTCTCAGGACTGAAGACCACAACAACGACAGTGTTATTTTTATTGGTAACTTTCCTGTTTTTATTTGTCTATCTTTTACTAATTAGATAATGTACACGTCAACACGAATGACAGTAAGTTAATGAGTAATTAATGAATTTCAGCATTTTAATAATACATAATAGAATGTAAATTTTCGAAATTCTTACTGATATTTGCTTTCCAGCTAGGAAGCCATTGAACAAGTTTGTGAAGTCGTCATGGACAATTGAGACCTTAGCGAGACGCAGGTCACTACCTGGAAAGTAGACTGTACCGCGTGACAAGTACTGCCCGCCACGCAATGTGAATGTGACAACAGATACATATCCAAAACTCTGCGGTTAACTGCTAGGTACAGTAAATGGTGATGAATGAGACTACAACAAAGGAAGGGGGCTCCGAATGGTGGGAGCTCTAAGCAGAGGAATGAAGAGTTCAGCCCATACAACGGGGGGCGTATCTCGGCCTGGGAGAGAGATAGAATGCGAGCAGACGGAACTGGCGGCGGAATAGCCCAACGGGCGAGCCGAGTGCGGCTTCGACCGCCACAAAATTCGACAAAAGAGCCACCGGCGAGCGGCCCCTATCTGCGGCGGAAGGGCGCGATTATCTGGCCGGGCCAGGCCGCTATCTGGAGCCGTGATGTACTGCCACCGGCTCGGCGGCTAGGCACTCGCAGCTGATTGGTCGGAGCACCGGCGCCGCCGTGCTGCGGTCGGCTTATCGGTCTGTGACGTTACAGCGGGAGGCTAGAGGCGCGGGCCTACCGAGAGACACCGCAAACATTGCAAAGGCGGGAGCATAGGACTAAGCTCACAAGGGAAACTTACAAGTCATCACTACAGAATAGACGCGTCGCTTTGCACCACTGCTGTAGACCGGGACCAGCCACAGAGTGCCAGACTTCACACGGGCGTGTGTGTGGGCCACGGACTCGGCCTCACTCGGCTTTATTCTCCAAATAGCTCAAATGGCATCATACGGTGCGTGGCGGAGGGTACTTCATACCACAACTAGCATCATCTCTCCCTGTTCCACTCCCAAACAGACCGAGGGGAAAAGTGACTGCCTATATGCCTCTGTACGAGGGCTAATCTCTCTCATCTTATCTTTGTGGTCTTTCCGCGAAATGTAAGTTGGCGGCAGTAAAATTGTACTGCAGTCAGCCTCAAATGCTGGGTCTCTAAATTTCCTCAGTAGCGATTCACGAAAAGAACGCCTACTTTCCTCTAGAGACTCCCACCAGAGTTCCTGAAGCATTTCCGTAACACTCGCGTGATGATCAAACCTACCAGTAACAAATCTAGCAGCCCGTCTCTGAAGTGCTTCTATGTCCTCCCTCAATCCTACCTGATAGGGATCCCGAACGCTCCAGCAGTACTCAAGAATTGGTCGCACCAGCGTTCTATAAGCGGTCTCCTTTACAGATGAACCACATCTTCCCAAAATTCAACCAATTCCCCACAACTGCCACTACATGCTTGTCCCACTTCATATCGCTCTGCAATGTTACGCCCAAGTATTTAATCGACGTGACTGTGTCAAGCGCTACACTACTAATGGAGTAGCCTATTCAAACATTAAGGGATTTTTTTCCTATTCATCTGCATTAATTTACATTTATCTATATTTAGAGTTAGCTGCCATTCTTTACACCAAACACAAATCCTGTCCAAGTCATCTTGTATCCTCCTACACTCACTCAACGACGACACCTTCCAGTACACCACAGCATCATCAGCAAACAGCCGCACTTCGCTATCCAAAAGATCATTTATGTAGATAGAAAATAACAGCGGGCCTACCACTCTTCCCTGGGGCACTCCAGATGATACCCTCAGTTCCGATGAACACCCACCCCTATAACTTAGAATTACTTAAACCTAACTAACCTAAGGACAGCACACACATCCATGTGCGAAGCAGGATTGGAACCTGCGAACGTAGAGGTCGCGCGGTTCCAGACTGTAGTGCCTAGAACCGTTCGGTCACAAAGCCAGCCTTATTCGTCACTTCTCAAAATATACGGTACAGCATGACGTTTCATTCAGAATTGGGGTGTGGCGTTTTTCTGTCAGCACAACTCTCTTCAGTTCGGCAGAATCGTGGTGTCAGTACTGTTTACCATTCTCTATTAGTTCATGGTATGAAGGTCGTTCACAGGTTCTGTGGATGTTTGTACAAAAACAGTCTAGTCAGCTATTGTCACAAGCATTTAAAAATGAATGGCAGAAGAGAGAGAGAGATGACAATTCTCAGTATCTATTATGCAACTGCTTAAGCTAAACGTACTGCAAATTTGCTACGAAACGATATTACAACAACATGCAGCTAGAATATAAAGATTTAGTTGACAGTGATAAGAGCAAAAAGTTAAGATCGACAGACAAGATTCACTGTCACTGGTCAGTGCATCAAAAAGCACTTTGTACTAAATTTGCAGGCATGCACCACATGAAGAAACTGGTGCTAAGAATAGAACAATTTATGAAGCCAATGCATTATTCCATTGTCAGTTGGAACACTTTTTGATGGAACTGAACGAAGGATATGGAGAGTTTATATATTACTGCAAAGTACGTTGCTCAAGTAAACGTAAG
Organism: Schistocerca gregaria; assembly: GCF_023897955.1. Lineage (NCBI taxonomy): Eukaryota > Metazoa > Arthropoda > Insecta > Orthoptera > Acrididae > Schistocerca > Schistocerca gregaria. The sequence continues at coordinate 469,279,808 of NC_064927.1, read as the reverse complement.
TGGCCAGAACGATTTTTCGATTTAAAATTAGGTTGTTGAATTTATGAAGCGATAAGTAGTGAATGAATGACGATTATACATCCACAATGGACTGCAGACCTCGTGTTCTAACTGAACTCGACTGCACACTGCTCACAGTAAACCACTACAAAGGGAAAAACAACTTCTTTCTGATCTGATGGGGACCCAATTAAAAACAAAATCGCATTTTAGGTTGGACACATTCTGAGAAACTCAGTCCAGTCTTCTAAACTCACTATCATTAAAGAAAACGTTTTGCAAAGATTCACTTATCTGTTTTGGAGCTGTTTGCTAGTTCACACCCTTGTGTGTGCAGATGTAACTGATAGAGCTGCAGATCATTTGCTTTACAACTGTCCCTGACACCTATGTTGCGTTCCTCAGTAGAGTTTGCACGTCTCCATAATGTTACGAAAGTCCTACCATATTTACCCACCTGATTAGCCGTGCGGACTGTCGCGCTGCTTCCCGAGTGGGAAGGCGTGCCGGCTCCCGGCACGATACCACCCGGCGGATTAGTGTCAAGGTCCGATGAGCTGGCCAGCCTGTGGATGGTTTTTACTGCGGTTTTCCATCTGCCTCGGCGAATTCTGGCTGGTTCCCTTATTCCGCCTCAGTTACTCTATGTCGGCGATTGCTGTGCAAACACTGTCTCCACGTACGCGTACATCGTAATTACTCTACCACGCAAACATTTGGTGTTACACTCATCTGGTATAAGACGTTCCCGGGGAGGGGGGAGGGGGGATGTTTCCACTGGGGGCAGAAGCGTAAGTATGGGAAGAACCTAAACTTATTGTGACTAACAGTCACCCTGACGTCATAACAAATAAATAAATGAAACATAGTAATTGAGTTCTTGTTCGGAGTATAGGGCTGTTAAGGTTATGAACAGCACAGTCGGGGAGATTAAGCCACACAGCACAACTTCCGCTGCGAAAAATACTTACTCTGGCAGTGATTTCTCTCTGTACTGCAAGACAGTTCACATGCCAGCATTACCGTTCTATAAAAGCTCTGGCGAGAGAACTGACGTTTTCGCAGGCAAAATGTCCTTTAAATTTTAATTTTTAATGAGAGAATGAGGCTAACAGTGGAAACTAAAATATTCTACCTTCGCTGCTGCGAAAAGTGTGAACGCATGACCTGGAAACTATGTGATTTTTAAACAAAAGAGAACTTTTTTAAAAAAATGTAATTTATCCCAGCCACGAGTCACGCCGCGTCACACACTCTCCACACGTATTCCTCTACCCTTCTCTCTCTCTCTCTCTCTCTCTCTCTCTCTCTCTCTCTCCCTCTCCCTTTCTTTCACCTCTCAAGCTGACTGCATCAAATCACACTTCTGCCTATACATAACTTGTAGCTTCCGTTCCCCCGTTTCTGTGTGTGTGTGTGTGTGTGTGTGTGTGTGTGTGTGTGTGTGTGTGTGTGTGTGTGTGTGTGTGTGTGTGTGTCATAGGGGGTTGAGTAGCAACAGGGACGATCGGGAGCAGACAGAAATGACGAGGAATCAGTTTTAGGTTGTGCAGTACATATTTCACTGTGAACTCGCAGCTTTCAAATTTTCTGCGCCACTGGCCCGAACTACAAATAAACTGCAATTAAAAAAAGAAGGAAGTAATAAAAAGTGCTCTGGAATTATATCAGAGAGAATATTTCTGGTCAGCGCACTGAGCACAGAGGACCCTGTCGCCTGTCAGGACGTTCCTGTTAGTCAGCTGAGCTCTGACCAAAAATAACCAGCAGTCACAGATCAGAAAAAAACATCTTAAACGTCGGGGGACGATTCCTTCGCAAAATGTGACCCGTCTCCGATTCCTGACAGGCATTTATTAGCTGTTGGGTGATTCATTATTTCTCTTCATCACAACCTCGTCTTGGAGAGAAACCATCGTGTTAAAGATACATAAATAATCTGTCATCAAATAACAATAATTTTCAAGAAACAGTGGCAAAATTTGATAATGTGACTACTAGCGGAACGAAAAAAAAAATTGAGAACCCACCCTCGTAGCAGATGTCGCCAACGCACGTCTATGCCGTGGCGCTACGCTCTGACACAAGCCGGTTCTAATCCTGGTCGTGGGTGGAATTATCACTTTATCACTAACAGCATTCGACTGGCAAGGGAAAGAGAGATGATAGCATTACGTTCGTGATAACCAGTCTTTGCGCCGATGTCCCACAATAAATTCCAAAATTCTCCGCAGTGTCTCAAGACTCGAGAGGAGCAGGCTATGTGCCGTCCGTGGAATTCTCTCTCTTTCTCTCACCATACGACAAAATAATAACACTACACTATACGTGCGTCTATTACACTTACCTACATTCTAAAAGACACACACGGCACAAATGTGCCATATCCTCAAGAAAAGGAGCCAATATGCGCGGAGAAAAAACTCCCTTTCCGACGGACGGCTGAATCCACCAGATGGGATATCTCAGCCAGCAATACCATACGACATTTACATTAAGAAAATTGTTGTAGCTTTCGCAGCTGACAGGGATGTACGAGGGGCATTCAATAAGTAATGCAACAAATTTTTTTCTCGGCCAATTTCGTTTGAAAAACGTGGAATTTGTTTTGAGACATTGTGGAATACCTTCGCTTCAGACTATGAAGTTCCAATAGATGGCGGCGCTTTACCTAGCCTTCAAAGTGGCGTCTGTTACGGAGGTGTGTTCAAAGAGCGAGCTGTCATTGAGTTCACTTTGGTAGAAAAACAGAGCACCGCAGGCGCTTGCAGCACGTCTACAGAGACCTGGCAATGAACAAAAGCACGGTGAGACGTCGGTTGAGGCGACTGTCATCTTCGCAACAAGGTCAGGCAAACTTGTCCGATCTCCTGCGTAGCGGCTGACCGCACACAGCTGCAATGCTGGAACGTGTGGACACTCTCATTCGATCTCTGTTGGTCCATCATGGCCAGGGGAGAGAAGTTGGTTAAGTAACTGTCAATGTCAATAAAAGTCGCCAACAACCGTGTCGTTTAAGATATTATTTAATTTTATTCTGAAGGCTACCAGTTTCGGCATTACATTATGCCATCTTCAGGCCCCATACGCCCCTATCCAAATAAACGAACTTGTCGTGTAGCGCCATCAGTCACCGGATACCGTGAATTCAATCGTTATACAATTACAAGTTCGTTTATTTGGATAGAAGCGTACGGGGCCTGAAGATGGCATAATGTAATGCCGAAACTGGTAACCTTCAGAATAAAATAAAGCGATATCTTAAAAGTTCACGGCTCTAGGTGAATTTTATTGACACTGAAAGTTGTCATTCTACATGATGGACAGGTCACAGTCAAACATCCCGCTACAGAACTGCACGTCTCTGTTGGTAATGCTGACACAAACGTCCACCAGCTGGAGGGGGGGGGGGGGGGGGGGGGGGAAGACTGCTTGGTTCCTCGCCTCCCAACGGGAGGTCATAAACAACAACAACCACCATCTGGGCGGAATTTCTTGCGCGTTACGAGGCTGATCGTGACAATTTTTTGTCGAACATCGTCACAGGAGTTGTAACTTCGGTAACATGCGAGCATACAGGCCCCCTCATAAAGGTGGCGTAAGGCAGTCACACTGAAGGGATATTATGTTGAAAAATAGGGTTTTGTAACCAAAAGGGTGGGGAATAATGTGGTGAACTGGAATCCGGAATAAAATCAACCTGCTTTCAGGAGAACAGGTGTTGCATTACTTATTGAACGCTCCTGGTACAATTCGACTCAAGAAAAGCATAAGCTCCAACGGGTTACCAACTTTGCTTATCTTGTGCATGCCTGTAAGTGGTCCTCAAGTACGATGCGTTCCTCAGCTACTTCCCAGAAATCGCTGCTCAAAGTTTTACGAGCCCATTGAGTAATTGCATTTCAGAATCGCGATTTTCTTTAAAAAATATTTCCAACAAATTATTTTATCACTATAACCAATCACGTTTCCCGAGATCACTTATATTGAAAAGAAATGATCATTTATTGCTCAATAAATTATATTTATCACGTTTCAGGTGTAGCCCATATTCAGAACGTGTACCGTACCTGGCAGTCGTCCCGTATTGAATAACTCATGACTGTATATTACGTGGACGATACCTAACCAATTTCCGTGAAGAATATTAGCGAAAAAATGCAACTCCGACGGAAAGAGGACGTAATCAGCTGTGATTGTGGCAGTTAGTTCATTTTAATCTCTCCATCGTCGTTGACGATGACATCTCAGAAGCAAGTAGCCGACTGTATTTTTATTTACTTGTGAAAGATCACAGGCGTTCTCCGGCTGCACTTAAACGATGTTCATTATTCATACAACATATACGACAGGTTTCGGTATACACACTCCACTACAGGTACTGGTATCTGAGAAATCAGTCAATCTATCGGTTTCCCAGATAAATCTGACAATGGACTGTGTATTCAGAAATCGATCCTGTATGTTATATAGATGATCAGCATCAGTACTTTGCAATGCGAGAAGGACCATAATGTTTGACATAACGAGTTAATCAGTTTGAGTTCCAGTGACGAGCGGAGAAACAGCTAGTAAATAAATAGGGAAACTGAAGATCGTCAGATTTATATTTTGTCTCTTGCTGTGTGACAACAAAGGCGAGAGGGGTGGTGGTAGCGTGAAGATTTTAATATAATTACCTGGCCATAGTTAACGACACTTTAACTGACGTAGGTTATATGGATATTTTGGTAAGATATTAAATTATTAATTAATTAATTAATTGAGCAGGTGTTGACAGATGTGAGAATTACCGAACTATTAGTTTAATAAGCCACAGCTGCAAAATACTAACGCGAATTCTGTACAGACGAATGGAAAAACTGGTAGAAGCCGACCTCGGGGAAGATCAGTTTGGATTCCGTAGAAATGTTGGAACACGTGAGGCAATACTGACCTTACGACTTATCTTACAAGAAAGATTAAGGAAAGGCAAACCTACGTTTCTAGCATTTGTAAACTTAGACAAAGCTTTTGACAATGTTGACTGGAGTACTCTCTTTCAAATTCTAATGGTGGCAGGGGTAAAACACAGGGAGCGAAAGGCTATTTACAATTTGTACAGAAACCAGAAGGCAGTTATAAGAGTCGAGGGGCATGAAAGGGAGGCAGTGATTGGGAAGGGAGTGAGACAGGGTTGTAGCCTATCCCCGATGTTATTCAATCTGTATATTGAGCAAGCAGTAAAGGAAACAAAAGAAAAATTCGGAGTAGGTATTAAAATCGATGGAGAAGAAATGAAAACTTTGAGGTTCGCCGATGACATTGTAATTCTGTCAGAGACAGGTAAGGACTTCGAAGAGCAGTTGAATGGAATGGACAGTGTCTTGAAAGGAGGATATAAGATGAACATCAACAAAAGTAAAACGAGGATCATGGAATGTAGTCGAATTAAGTCGGGTGATGCTGAGGGAATTAGATTAGGAAATGAGACACTTAAAGTAGTAAAGGAGTTTTGCTATTTGAGGAGCAAAATAACTGATGATGGTCGAAGTAGAGAGAAGATAAAATGTAGACTGGCAATGGCAAGGAAAGCGTTTCTGAAGAACAGAAATTTGTTAACATCGAGTATTGATTTAAGTATCATGAAGTCGTTTCTGAAAGTATTTGTATGGAGTGTAGCAATGTATGGAAGTGAAACATGGACGATAAATAGTTTGGACAAGAATAGAAGCTTTCGAAATGTGGTGCTACAGAAGAATGCTGAAGATTAGATCGGTACATCACATAACTAATGAGGAGGTATTGAATAGGATTGGGGAGAAGAGAAGTTTGTGGCACAACTTGACAATAAGAAGGGGCCGGTTGGTGGGACATGTTCTGAGGCATGAAGGGATCGCAAATTTAGCATTGGGGGGCAGTGTGGAGGGTGAAAATCGTAGAGGGAGACCAAGAGTTGAATAAACTAAGCAAATTCAGAATGATGTGGGTTGCAGTAAGTACTGGGAGATGAAGCAGCTTGCACAAGATAGAGTAGCATGGAGAGCTGCATCAAACCAGTCTCAGGACTAAGGACCACAACAACAACAATTAATTTCTTCAATAATATGCATACAGTGTTATCTTGTGTAAAGAGGGTAAGTGAGTGAGATAGGTAGATAGATAGAGAGAGAGAGAGAGAGAGAGAGAGAGAGAGAGAGAGAGAGAGAGAGAGAATATCATTAATTAATATAAAACCACCAGATAGAAGTCTTGATGCATCTGGCATTTACAAAATTACCTGCAGCCAATGTAATAAAATTATATCGGCCAAACAGGCAGAAATTTGAGAACCCGATTCAAAGAACATTTAGACTGCTACAAGCTTGATAAATGTGACAAATCAGCAGTAGCAACTCACATTAAAGACACAGGCCGCCCTCTGAAAATAGAAGACAGCCTCGAAATTTTACACAAAATAGGAAAAAGTAAAAGAATCGATATCATGGAAGAAATGGAAATTTTCATACATAACACAAAGCATGGAGATAACATGCTAAATGAAATAACCGTATTCAAAAACTCAAAATTCTTCAACAGTCTTAAGCCAGTTCTAACTCAATAGATTCACGAAATGTCGATGTAAATAATCTACCAGAACCAAGAATATCGATACAAACCCTTGATAATCGATACAGACTCACATGCTACAGTCCGCCATCTTGTGTTGTGTGTACAACATCGAAGCAATTTGTGCAGTGACATTCAGTGACAAAATAATGTGCAATAGTGTGATGTCTATCAACAGCTCCGCCATTACACCAGTGATACGAGTGACGCAGCAAGAGGATGTAACTGTAAGTGATCAACTGCAATATAAAAGCCTTTCACACTATTTTCGTAACACATAACTGATGCAAATCTATCTGTATCCGATACAGGCTGTGAGATACATAACCAACAACAGAGAAGAAAACCAGCAGCAGACATCACTGACTTCGATCTCTATATATATACTGCCCCCCTACTTCCCCCCAAAATGCCACACCAGCAGATACAGTAAAAAACAAAGTGTTCTAGATTAATCTGATTTGAAATTGTTTATTCTAAGTAACATTTCTCGATGTATATATGTATGTACAAACGCTTGAAAATGAACAAAATATGTTCGAAACGCGTTGCGTTATGTTAGATTAAACATAAAATAAAAAGTGACTGGTAGCAGAAACTTGAAATAAATAATTAATTTTGATTTTATTAGTACTTCGGTACAAGGAAGGTCACTGCCATGAAATCTTTGTTAACAAAATCATCTAATAAAGAAGTACAAAAAAGTTCAAAGTAATACAGGAGTACGCCAATATGTATCACGTTTCCAGGCAAAATGTCAGGATACCGAAAAATAAATGTTTATTGGAAGGACTTATACAGCATATTGAAAGGTCAAAACGATCTTCCCTGAAATTAAAAGCAAGAGCTGCAGCATTGAGAGTCCAGTGGGAATTCTAATGTTAGATGTAGAGGAGAATGCGGACTGGTGGAAAGAGTACACTGAAGGCCTCCATGAGGGGAAAAGTTACCTGATGACGTTGTAAACGAAGAAACAGAAGCCGATATAGAAGAGAGAGGGGATCCAATATTAGAACCAGAATTTAAAAGAGGTTTGATGACTTACGGCCAACCAAACGACTATTCAAGTTGGTGTGGAGAACCTATGAGACTGGCAGCTTACCAGGATTTCGGAAAAATGTCATCCACACTCCCTCGAAGATATCAGGAACTGATAAGTGCGAGATTTATAGCCAACGGCTCATGCATCCAAGTTGCTGAGAAGAATAATATATGGAAGAATGGAGAATGGAGAAGAAAATTGAGAATCTTTTAGATGACTATGAATTTGGCTTTCGGAAACATTAAGGCATAATAGATGCAGTTCTGTAAGTTGTAATGATAATAGGAGAAAGGTTTAAGAGAAATTAACGTACCTTCACAGGATTTACCGACGTAGAAAATACGTTCTTCAGTCTAAAATGGAACGAGAAAAGCTACAGAGTAAGACGGGTAATATACAATATGTACGAGAACCAATAGCGGAACATCAGTATGGAAGAGGAAGAACAAAGCACTCAGGGCTGCAGCCTCCCGCTCCCACTGTCCAGGCTATACATCGATGCAGTAGTGACACACATGACAGAAAGGCCTGAGAGCGGGATTAAAATTCAGGGTGAAAGGATATCAGTGACAAGATTCACAGATTACATTGCTATCCTCAGTGAAAGTAAAGAAGAAATAAAAACCTGCTGAATGGAATGAACAATCTAATGAGTGTAGAACAAGATTTGAAAGTAACCCGAAGAAAGATGACAGTAATGGGGAGTGGTTGAAATGAGATTAGCGACAGTTTGGTGAACAGCATGTAGACGAAATTGAAGAATACTGCTACCTTAGAAGCGAAGCAAGGAGAGCATAAAAAGTGGACTAACACAAGCGAAGTGGGCGTTCCTGCCCAAAAGAAGTCTACTGGTATCGCACATAGGCCTTAATCCGACAACACACGTTTGTAGCACAGCTTTGTTGTAGTGAATCATGGACTGTTGGAAAATCGGCAGACCTAGTTTCCCGAGACGCCATGTTGAGTATCCTTTTCGCCCTTAATACTATAAAAGTGACGTCAGTCTGTAGATGTGCGCGGATGTATGTTAAATAGCTCTCAGCCGCTATAACCACATTAACTCGGAAATGATATTCGTTTATCAAGAGCTCGCTTCCCTCAAATGAAGCTGTCTCGCCTGCATCGGTTAAGTAACGAACGTTGTTTTGTTTGAAGCCGACAGTGCAATTATCTGGATAAAAGTAATTTTGTTTTGAGTTCGTTCGTGCAGACATCACATCAGCCTCATTTCCTTGATGTATCCCGCGGTACGAAGCGAATCGTATGAGAGTGCAATAATACGGGGAAGTCTGTGATGCCAGTGAAATGAATACGATTGCAATTACACCGATACGATAGTAGGGTGAAAAGATACACAGATGGCGCATATAAATATGGAATTGCAGCGTAATAACGTAAGTCGACTAGAAACCAGATCTCTCAACACAATAGTGCTTTCCTAAATATAGCAACTTATTCATTCGGAAGACTTTTTTAATGCTGATTTTGTTAACTTCTAAAACACGATGATAGGAAAGACAAGAGTGAAATTGCAGCTTAGTGTGATATTAATCAACTAAAAAGGTTTGATATAGTGGGAGAACACTTTCATCCACGAACATCCATCATGGGTACTAAGGTAATTACTAACGTAAAACCAACGTCGTATTGACCTGAAACCTCTTCAGCATTTTAACTATACAGAATATTTCCTTTCTAAATTATACACTAGATGCGACGCTACTATAGGGCATAGGTAAATTAACTACTGTACAAAAGGGGCAAATTGCTGTCAAGCTAATGTTAAGATATGTTCAGGAATATCAGCGTGAACGAAAGTAGAACACGATTACCGTTAGTGTAACAACTACTATAATCGCACTACCAGCAGTCATTTGTGCAGTTTATCTTTTCCTAAGGCGTAAAACCACACACACAAGATCCCTGGTTGCACCAAACAGGAATTGTTAACATTGTTGGCACAGAATTTTGTAAATAGAGTAAGATTTTTATGTTAAAGGTTAAGGTTTCATGACGAGCAAGCAGAGATGCCCGTATAGCCAACTGCTGATTTTTCTGATTTTGGCTTACAGCAAATGTCGCACGATGGCGAAATGATCACAGTTCATCACATTTACCTGTTCTTGAGTACAATGACGTGTATCATTGTCGATTAGTTGGTTTAAACGATCTTCATCAAACATCGAACGTCTTATCCCCATACACGGCGCAAATGTTTCCGGCTGTCCCCTCTGCTGTCATCCCTATACTGAACTCAGACAATAGAATATGTACGAAATGTTCCGATTTCTTCACTTGGCAATTCGTTTTCTAGCGTCCACAACTCCACTCAGTAACTACAAATGACAATATGTAAAGTCAAATAACATCAGTGAACTAAGAATAAGATATGGCAATCGATAAATACCAACATGCGAAACAAAAACGCAATGCACCAACCTAATAATACGTCTGTCCCTTGTCGATGAAGTTTGTTCAGGTATTTTGTCGGTTATCGTACTCAAGTTTGGTAGCTTCACTGAAAGAACACACTTAGTTATTAAGCAACCTGACCTTATGTTAAACACGAAAACGTGTCTATTTTGCTTCGCAAATGTTAAAGGACCTCAGTTGTGAAACGGAAAATGTCTGTCTGAACGAACAACAGTGCAAATCAGTATCAATTTGTTTTATTAGTATTTTGTCCCGTAACTCGCTAGCTAATAACTCCTACGTGTATCCCCTCTTGTGCTCGTTTCACATTAATAATGAAGGAACTATTGCTACGTTGTGTTTCCACGTCCATTAAATTAAACAGTTCATCACTTATCACGGTAACCCTTTTGAATTATACACTAATAGCAGCATGTTCCGCCACGATAGTTACTGATGCTACCTCGTCCACAACTTTTATAAATATTTCCGCGCGCTTTCCCGCGAATAAACCGAATCACTGAAATACGTTTATCGTGCGATGCGACGTAAAACTTTCAACTCCTAATTATACTCATCCGCAAATTGTTCGTATTAATTGTGTGCCATGCGGCTCCGGGCGACCGCTCCATGCTAAACTCAAAAAACGACACTATGCACACCAAGTCGGCGCATGACCAGCGGCGGTGGGGCATTTTTGACCATGGAAAAAAAAAAAAAAAAAAAAAAAGTGGCCCCTTCAGAGAAAAGGCGCACTCAACATCGAAAATTTCAGAAGGCAACGATGAGTATGGAGTACAATATCACTACGTGATAATACCAAAGACAGCACTAGTACTTACGGCGTAATGTCATGATAGAAAAAAAAAATTTGTTAGGGACAAAATTTTCGCCGATACACAGGTGTGCAGCGTACTGCTTACCCTAGTCTTTGATAGAGCTATTATCAACAATATAATGTTAAAAATGTGTGCTTCCAGAATATTGTTTCCAAAATATTCGGAAATGTACTGCAACGTACTCATGAGTAGCCACGACACTTAAGTGGAGACAATTTACTTAGCATATGACAGTTTGGATTCCAGAAAGGGTGCTCGACTGAGAATGCTATTTATACATTCCTCATCAAATAGTACAAGTGTTAAATAACAATTCATCGCCAGTTGGTAATTTTTTGATGTTTACGTGGCGTTTGATCGCGCAGATCACGATATCCTGTTAGAATAACTCAAGTATTAGTGAACTGATGGCTTTACGCACAGCTGGTTTGAATCATACTTGACAAACAGAATGCAAAAGCTTGTGATCAATAATTCATCCCATGTCTGAAAGACAGTGAATTTTAGTGACTGGGGTAAAAAAATCAGAAAGGACGTTTCACAGGGTTCAATTTTGGGTCCTCTCCTGTACCTTATATTTGGCAATGACCCTCCACTTACCATTCAAGAAGCAAAATTGGTACTTTGTGCAGACAATGTTAGTTTCATAATAAATCCCAGTAGAAAGAAAGCAACGGAACAGTTGATAAATGATATTTTCCGAAGAATTGTTAACTAGTTCTCTGAAAATAAACAATCGCTAAATTATGAAAAACACGCTATATTCATTTCTGTACAACAAAAAGTCATGCCAACAATTGATGAAGCACGTTAACAGTAGTCAGTAAGTAGGGTAGAATGCTATAAATGTGTTGGTGTACACGCTGATTAAAAACTGAGCTGGAAGAAGCATATCACTGAGCTTCCCAAAGAATTAATTTCAGTTACTTTTGTTATTCGTATAATCGATATCTTGGGAACAAGCGTAACAATCTGCTGACACATTTTACTTATTTGCTCTCAATAATGTGTTACGCAATTATTTTATCAGATACCTCGTCACTTAGCAAAAAAGTCTAAGTTGCAGAAAGGCGACCAATAAGAATAATATGTAGTATTCACCCCCGCACCTCATGTAAGTACCTCGAATTTTAATTGCGCCATCACACTACATATATGCGCTAATTTGTAATAAAGAATCCATCACAATTCGTGAAGAACATTAGAGGGGGAAAATGACCTTCATTACCTAGTGTTAAAGCTGTCAGTGCCTCGGAGAGGTGTTAAATATGCAGCAACTAAAATTTTTGAACATTTTTACTTTATTTTATGTGTAATGCTCCGCAGGTCCTCACTGAGAAACAAGTCTCACTGGTCATGGAACAAGTGAGTACATAAAATTATAGCAGAAGAGTAATAACAGATAAAATGAAACTTATGTGGATCCTATGCAGATGACAAGCCGTAAGTTTAAATACACGTAGTCAACAAGGAACAAATGAGTTAGCTAATTTTTTTAATTTTTCCAAGAGTTCCTCGATGGAGTAGAAAAGTGAACCATGACGAAACTCTTTAGTTTGGACTTGAAAGTGCGTGGATAATTGCTAAGAGTTAGAAACCTTCTGATAGCTTACTGAAACTAGATGCAGCAGAATACCGCACGCCTCTCTGCAGAAGAGTCAAGGAGGTGTGCTTCGAATGAAGTTTGCATTTCTGCCTAGTATTGAGTAAAGCTGATATCTCTTTGGACTAAGCCGACAATTTTAACAACAAACGACACTGAAGAAAACATTTTAGTCGGACTACTGAACAGGGGTCAACAGGTTCGCAAACTTAGACCACATATTGTTCGAACCCCCGTTTCTGAGTCAGAAATACCCTACGTCATACGCGAATGAAAATAATAAAAGTAGAGCACTTTTCGCATTGAACTATAACATATTCAGTGCTGTTCTAATGGTAAATGAAGCAGAATTTAGTTTTTGAACAAGATCCTGAACGTGGACTTTCCACGGCAGCTTACTATCTACCTGAACGCCGAGGAATTTGCCCAATAACATAAAATGTCTGACAGGAAGCGAAGCAAGTTTTAAATCTAATTTAAAACCCTTTCCCCTGGACAACTCCTTGTATTCCATTAACGAGTTTTAAGTAGAAACTGATAGCCAGAAAAATAAATAAGACATAATTATAAAATAAAATTAAAAAATATAAAGTGTAATTGCACGAGTACGATATCAAATAATGTGGTCATTAAAGTTAACACTAATCACGTATACATATCGTGTAAGCTGGCTTGTTCCATGTCATTTTTATAACAGAATCTTGGGCATTAATAACCGTTTCAGCTGCATTTTGGTCCTTCATTACTGTACCACTACCGGTTTCGTGGCGTTAAAGCCACATCTTCAGGTGACATACGATTAAAACATTAGAGCGGAAAAGCTCGGAATCAATTTCTCAGCATTCGTTACCTGTCAAAACAAAACACCGCTAAGAGACGGTATTTCATGGATTAAAAACTGCGAAATTCCAATATAGTGGATGGGTCCAAAACAAATCGTACCATATTGATCGCTTCTGTGGTCTACTCGTATATGGAGACGCGTACAGAGCACGCGGTTGAGTCCCCTGTACCCGGTTCCATATAGATCGGAGAAGCGATCACTATGGTACGATTTGTTTTAGACCCATCCACTATAATGGAATTTGGCAGTTTTTAATCCATGACATGCCGTCTTTTAGCAGTCTTTTGTTTTGACGGACAACGAATGCTAGGAAAAAAGATTACGAGCTTTTCCGCTCTAATGGTTCAATCGTGTGGCTTTAACGCCACATCTTCAGGTGACACAAAAACGTGTAGTGGTACAGTAATAAAGGACCATAATACAGCTGAAGCGGTTATTAATAAGCAATATCAATACTCATAGTTGTGGGTGTCCCCAAAAAAGGTGTGTGAAATCTTATGGGACTTAACTGCTAAGATCATCTCTAAACTTACACTCTACTTAACCTAAATTATCCTAAGGACAAACACACACACCCATGCCAGAGGGAGGACTCGAACCACCGCCGAGACCAGCCGTTTGGAGATGATGGTGTGCTTAGCCGACACTTTCGTCATTCTTGGTCTCCCAGGTCCGCTGACCTCAGTCCGTGCGATTATTGGCTTTGGGGTTACCCGAAGTCGCAAGTGTATCGTGATCGACCGACATCTCTAGGGATGCTGAAAGACAACATCCGACGACAATGCCTCACCGTAACTCCGGACATGCTTTACAGTGCTGTTCACAGCATTATTTCTCGACTACAGCTAATGTTGAAGAATGACGGTGTACATATTGAGCATTTTCTGTAAAGAACATCATCTTTGCTTTGTCTTACTTTGTTATGCTAATTATTGCTATTCTGATCAGATGAAGCTCCATCTGTCGGACATTTTTTGAACTTTTGTATTCTTTTGGTTCTAATAAAACCCCCGTCATTCGAAGGATGTGTGTCAATTTGTACCCCTCTATGTACATTATTCCGTGATTTATTCAGTTTTAAAATTTATACTGACTTTTTGCTCACCCGGTACTAATTCCAAAGAAAGCTCCTGAAAACACTAATGGTACGATCATTAACGTAGATTGATAGATATTGTAAAATATTAAGATTGCTATGCGCAATAGTATAACGTAAATAATAACATTGGCGCTACAGTCTGGAGTCGCGCGACCTCTACGGTAACAGGTTCGAATTCTACCTCGGGCATGGATGTGTGTGATGTCCTTAGGTTAGTTAGGTTTAAGTAGTTCCAAGTTCTAGGGGACTGATGACCACTAGAGATGGGTAGTTCGCGAACGAACGGGTGCAAAGGAACGGTTCACCAAGATGAATGAAAGGACCTAGGAACGAATTCCAAGGAACGATCGGTTCATAGTTCACTTCGGTCGCGGCGCTCTACTTATAGTTCCTGGGGAAGATGAACGATCAGTTCATGACTGCAGCGCCTGAGACCGCTCGGCTAATCCAGCGCAGCTGGGTGCCCCACCCACAAGGTTGTTTGCAGATAACATGATCGTTTGAATGACGTATGGAACGTGTAAGTAATAACTCTCTAAACGGGGAAATAGATTTTAGCAATACATCAGGAAGTTTAAATTCTTTGGACCTGCCCTTCCGTACGGACCGGATGTCTGGATTATAGGCAACACACGAGGCATACGCATACTTCACGAGTGACTATGCCTGGCGGCCTCTCAGAGGCATAACCAGTAGAAAAGAACGTGGCAGATTAAAACTGTGTGCCGGACGGAGACTCGAACTCGAGACCTTTGCCTTGCGCAGGCAAGTGCTCTACCAACTGAGCTACCCAAGCACGACTCACGCCCCGTCCTCACAGCTTTACTTCTGCCAGTACCTCGTCTCCTACCTTCCAAACTTTACAGAAGTTCTCCTACGAGCCTTGCAAAACTGCCACTCCTGAAAGAAAGGATATTGCGGAGACATGGCTTAGCCACAGACTGGGGGATGTTTCCAGAATGAGATTTTCACTCTGCGGCGGAGTGTGCGCTGATATGGAACTTCCTGGCAGATTTAAACTGTGGTAGAGCACTTGCCCGCGCAAGGCAAAGGTCCCGAGTTCGAGTCTCGTTCGGGCACACAGTTTTAATCTTCCAGGATGTTTCATATCAGCGCACACTCCGCTGCAGAGTGAAAATCTCATTCTGGAAGGACGTTTACTTCAAAGGGCAGCCCCAGTGAACTTTTTCTCTCGAACAAAAGTTATTCTCCATGACGTGATCTATCATCCCTAGGCATTTGATACAAAGACTTGGAAACCCCTTGTATAGGAGAGGCTTTGGTGTTGGAGGAATGAGCCGGTCAGCTGAGAGGCCGCGTGGGGAGGTAGCAGCCCGTAGTACACTGTTACGTTAGGGCGGGTAGGCTGCCTGGCAGAGTGATGGCCTGCGGGTAGCGCGTGTGCTCGCAGCTACGGCGGCGGCGGCGGCCAGTAGCCAGTAGCAGCCCCTGGGGCCCCGCCAGCCCGCCGCAGCGCACAGTAGCTCATCCACTCAGCCGCCGCAGGTCCCTGAGCGCCGCGCCGAGTGCCTGTAATTATCCTGGAGGCTCCAGCGGATGGCCCTGTCGAGTGTTACGGCCCCTCCATTTCCGGCCTTCCATCAAACGCCCCTACCCCTCTCCCCCCCTCCGTCCCCCACATCCACCCCCACATTGAAGTCCGCACAGGCCTCTGGACCTCACTAGTAGGGTGGTTACACAGATTTACGAGAGGACGGCAGCTCCAAATGAGGCTACAGTCGGTCTCTAAGCGTGTGTCGCCGTGACTAAGTGTGACGCTTTGTTAGTACCTGTACTTTAGGTCTCGATGACAATATTCCTCTGTAACGATTGTAATGAACTGTTTGAATTTACATTCATTCTTCTAATGGACTACCTTGTATTTATCTGTTGTTCATTCGTTTGCAATGTTATTACGGTTCAAATGGCTCTGAGTACTATGGCACTTAACTAATGGTTCAAATGGCTCTGAGCACTATGGGTCCTAACATCTGTGGTCATCAGTCCCCTAGAACTTAGAACTAATTAAACCTAACTAACCTAAGGACATCACACACATCCATGCCCGAGGCAGGATTTGAACCTGCGACCGTAGCAGTCGCGCGGTTCCGGACTGAGCGCCTGAACCGCTAGACCACTGCGGCCGGCGGACTTAACTGCTGTTGTCATTAGAGATGGGCAAACTCGTTCATCCTTGAGAACTAGTTCACTGCTGATCGTTCGTTTTCGGGAACCGTTCATTTTTACTCGTTCACCGTTCATTTGTGCTTGGTATATGGTTCTTATGAGAAACTGAAAACTAGTAGTGTAGATGACTGAAGGATGGAGGGCACCAAGAGGGGGCACTTGCCTCCGCCCTGGAGTAGAGAGATTTTATTCATTACAGAATTCTTACACACTTTTAGAAGTAATTTCTGTGATTCTGTAGAACCTCTCGTTTTGCCAACCGTAGCCTTGTGTGGCTGATCGCAGGGAAATAATGTAGGGTGGCGCACGGAAGACCGACGCCGAGTACAGACTGCTCGGACGATGTGTTACCCGTTACGAGCAGATACAACAAACAGACATACATGTAATAATTAGGCAGTGAAGAAATAAAAAGCTAATGCAAGCAACAATTGCGAAACAATCTATGACGATGTATAGAGAGCTGGAAAAGAGAACATGAAAATCTCACGCGACGCGCATGGGCTATAGTTCATGTAGTCTTGAAACCTGTTGGTGGCTATTTCCCAACTTTATAGACACAAATGTCTTGTATAAAATTCTTCGTTTCGACTTCCACTACATAGCTACGCAACGTTGTAAACAATAATCGTTTACACCCTATATATACTTCACGTTGTCTCTGAGATCGTAGGCGAAGTAGAGACTTCATGCAAGCATAAAATAAAATGTGGTTTTCTCATATTTGCGTCACACGCTTAATGAAAATTAGGTTTTTATGTTGCATTATTGAAGTTAATGCAGTAATAATAATAATTAAGTTCGCAGTAATAAAGTTTTTGGTTTGAAAGTTCCTTCTGAACAAATGTTTTGAGATACTAAGTAAATACGATTTTATGGCAATCTATGTCATTTCAAATGGAGAGGCACTGCCTATCCTACTGAGCCAAAATGACCCAAAACCCACTTTTTTTCCTTGAAAGAAACCAGACTAGTCGGTAATACAAATTGGAAACAACCAAACTTAAAAATAATTAGAGCCTTCCTAAATGTAATGTTTTGTATATGAAAGATACACGAAAATCGTTTTATATGAATTTTCTTACACTAATAATTAAGCAAATTATTGGAAGTTAGCTGCTAAATCAAGTCGATGAAACCTAAGAATATATGAATAACAAATCGATATAATGAAGTGAGCTGATATGCGCTTTTGTTACCTGAAAAGCCGTACCTATTACATACAACGTAAGTTTTACGTAATTTACGTAACTATTAAATACGTTTTGATTACTGGTCGTGGACGCTGAATAGCCAGAACCAAGGGCAAGGTCAGTTTGAGAACACATGCAAAATAGGGGAACGCAGTGAACGAAACGAACAACATGATACTGGACTAACTAGGAGCAGTCGGCAGTGGAACTGAGATAGGTGGTCGTGCGAAGAACGACAAGTGCGGCCGAGGGAGACCGAGACTGAGACGACCACACGGCCGAGACTGGAACGGGAATTGCCGAAGTGACCGCCGCGACCGAAGTCAACTAGAGAACTGTGAACCGATTGCTCCTCGTTCCCGGGCACTATAAGTAGATTGCCGTGACTGAAGTGAACTATGAACCGATCTTTCCTCGTCCCCGGGAACTGTAAGTAGAGCGCCGTGACCGAAGTGAACTATGAACTGATCGTTCATCTTCCCCAGGAACTATAAGTAGAGCGCCGCGACCGAAGTGAACTATGAACCGATCGTTCCTTGGAATTCGTTCCTAGGTCCTTTCATTCATCTTGGTGAACCGTTCCTTTGCACCCGTTCGTTCGCGAACTACCCATCTCTAGTGGTCATCAGTCCCCTAGAACTTGGAACTACTTAAACCTAACTAACCTAAGGACATCACACACATCCATGCCCGAGGTAGAATTCGAACCTGTTACCGTAGAGGTCGCGCGACTCCAGACTGTAGCGCCAATGTTATTATTTACGTTATACTATTGCGCATAGCAATCTTAATATTTCACAATATCTATCAATCTACGTTAATGATCGTACCATTAGTGTTTTCAGGAGCTTTCTTTGGAATTAGTACCGGGTGAGCAAAAAGTCAGTATAAATTTTAAAACTGAATAAATCACGGAATAATGTACATAGAGGGGTTCAAATTGACACACATCCTTCGAATGACGGGGGTTTTATTAGAACCAAAAGAATACAAAAGTTCAAAAAATGTCCGACAGATGGAGCTTCATCTGATCAGAATAGCAATAATTAGCATAACAAAGTAAGACAAAGCAAAGATGATGTTCTTTACAGAAAATGCTCAATATGTACACCGTCATTCTTCAACATTAGCTGTAGTCGAGAAATAATGCTGTGAACAGCACTGTAAAGCATGTCCGGAGTTACGGTGAGGCATTGTCGTCGGATGTTGTCTTTCAGCATCCCTAGAGATGTCGGTCGATCACGATACACTTGCGACTTCGGGTAACCCCAAAGCCAATAATCGCACGGACTGAGGTCAGCGGACCTGGGAGACCAAGAATGACGAAAGTGTCGGCTAAGCACACCATCATCTCCAAACGACGCTCGCAAGAGATCTTTCGCGCGTCTAGCAATATGGGGTGGTTCTAATAAAATCCCATGTCATTCCAAGCATGTGTGTCAATTTTTACCTCTCTATCTACATTATTACGTGGTTTATTAAGTTTTCAAATTTGTACTGGCTTTTTAATCACCCGGTATATCGTTCGATTAAAACACAACCGTACTTGCTACAGTATCTCGTTGATAAAGTGTTACGCGACACACCTTGTTTATCGGTTGCGAACTATAGTAACAGAAACTGTATCTGCATGTACATTACCGTTTCCTCATTTCATACACTTGGGTACGTCGTAGGCATTTAGCCTTCCTACGAAATTCCCCTCCACCTGTAAGCCGACGCCTGTGGGAGCAGCCGGCGCCTGCCACTCAGCGTGTAGGCGGCCAGCCTTATGGGCGTGCGGTGCGGGCTGCGGCTAAGCCGGCGGTAGGGGCCGTCAGTGACGGCGCGCGGGCGGTGGCGGCTGGTGGGCGCGTTATTAATTCACGTCTAGTGGCTGAGCAGCTCCACAAGACCCAGAGTCTGCTGTTCCCGCAAGGCCAGGCCTCGCTAAGGCTCTGCAACGTCTGACGCCCACAGCACGCTCACCCGCAAATGGGCAAACGCCCAGGTTAGAAAAAAAGAAACCGGAGAAATACCGGTACATAGTCATTTTCCTGCATAGACTTTTTTTAGTTGTGGAATAAACATTTTGTTTCATTACTTGGCAGTTAGTTTATTTCGATCCCTCTGGCATTATCAAGCTTCATCATGACAATTGTTACGCTTACAGCATGTTATGTCCACCTCCTTAACTGACAAGCCGATCGCGTTCAATGGCCATCTGCAATTTCGTCCAGATTCTTGGAATATTTTCAGAAATGAATGTGATGGGAGTGGGAGCTCAAGATGACCACGAGTTTAGGAAAACAATAGCGTTTCTGGCGCGGGTCGGGGGAGGCATCCACTTACGTTAGTGTCGTTTCCGAGCAACGGCGACGCTGCGGAAAAAAATACAGAACGGTAAGGCGAAGGTCGTAGGCTTGAATCCTTATACAAAAACTTCATATTTTCAATTTCTGCATTACCTACACTGCATATAAACCTAAGTAGTGCTCAATATATTGTATTTATTAATATTATCGTAAAAGGTAGAAAAGGAAAGCCAATGACAATTTGGGATTGTCAACAAATTTGGAAGAACCTATTTTAAAGCGTATGTGGGAAGTTCATATATGGAAGTAGATACTTTTATTATTTTACAGCTGATGATTCACACGTGCTAGAGCAATATTCATCATAAAAACAGTGGAAGCAGTAATTATCTTTGCTTCTCACACAATTAATAAACGCCACCTGTTTACAATTACTTGGTTGTTTTAAAGCTCCTATACGGAAACAAACTTGGTTTACATTCATAAAATGTCATCTCACATCGCACAGTCTGGCAAAAAGCCATGCGTAACGCACCATTTCGCCAAATATTCTCGAGGACAACTTGTGAAGAGCAAAGGAATGCATTTTCATGCAGGGTTTTCGGGACGTGATTTCTTATTCTCTTGGCGAGATAAATGGCAGTTTTGAAACTTCCTGATGAAATTCTTTACATGAAGATAAAAATAGACTTCGGCTGCAGTAGCGGTGTGTATTTGGGGCGAATCACTTTACTACAGCACGACAGCAATCCGGCATCTTGAAAATTTTTGTCATATAACTGTGGACTTCTTTGTCCTATCTACGAATCAATTAACAGAAGAATTTTATAATCCTACAAGAGGATTTCATCAAATCAAGTCTGAAGAATCACATAAACAAATTAATAAATAATGAACATAGAAAAATAAAAAAAGCACGAATAAAGTTCCGGTAGTGCAACATTACTTTTATAAGCTGCATCATGTTAATGCACCAACTAACACTTCACTTCTTCTTCGTGAAGTTTTGGCCAAAAATAACAGCATAATGCTGCGGCTTATTTTATATTCGAGGGGTAAGGCCACCTATGAGTTACACATTTCCCACAGCTGACAAGAACCGTGAAACGACGACGCTCAGCCAATAGTGAAGATGTGTAGTATAACAGCTGAAATGGCTAAGTCGCATATTGGAAACCACATTCCCGATACAAAAAATGCGCTGGCACAAATGCAGTTGATGACATTGAGGGTACTTTGAATGGAAATAAATCTTCGATCCTGAATCAATATTAGACAGCTTTCCAAAGCAAAAATGGAAATTCAGTTTTTTTTACCAAACCTGACAATTTTTCCATTTTTTCTGGAACTATATGCACTCTAAGACAAAAAATAGAATAAATAAAATAAAAAACCATCGTCAAAATTAAATTAAATGAATGTAGGTACGAGAAACCTATGAAGCTTACCATGACCATATTCTCAGGAATCGTCTTCAGTAACATCGTAAATCGGTGCCCAGCAAGGAAGATTTGTGGAAACAAGTTTGCGTTCGCTGTTGCGGCGCGCTCAGCAGCGAGAAGGCTGGAAACCGCGAATCTGCCCGGTATTGCTCTGCTCATCGGACCTCAGTACAGAGTGTGTGAAACCGTCGAGTCCGCGCGAGGAAAACTAAGCAGGCGGAGCCTTGGAATAGCAGACGCAATAGTGTGAGGTTGTTCCCCCTGCTGCGCTCTATTCGGACACCCTGTTCGCTTTGGAACAATACCCAAACGCCGCTATCCACTTTTCTCGATACGTGTGCATTTGCCCGCGCACACGCGGCAGGGACCTGTGCTCCAACGAGCAGATGTCGGCCGCAGGGCCGCCAACTGCCTGCGCAGTACTGCCAAACCCCTGTTGCCGCTTGCGTCGTCGTCGTTGTTGTTGTTTGTGGGCGGCCTTTATGCTGCCCTCGGGCACCGGCGTAGTTAGTGTTATTGCCGCACTAAAATGTAGCGCTCGGTTAGCCACACCGCCGCTACCGTCATTTGTTTGTCCGTACTTGTTTTTCCGCCATCTCCCCGACCTCGCTGAATGCCTCCCTCTCCCTCTCTCTCTCTCTCTCTCTCTCTCTCTCTCTCTCTCTCTTTCCCCCCCCCCTCCCCCTCACACACACTGCTTGACTATCTCACACGCTCTCATTCTACGCCTCTTATCCCACCGCACACACTTCAGACTGCGGTACCTGCAACACACCAACTCCTTTCCACTGATTATGTCAGTTTCTAAACAGCTCCATCACGTAATTTATTCTTATGTTCAGTTCAAGCATTATCGATTTCTCAAGACAATCCTGTCTCACCATTACGTACAAAGCGTGTCTCAAAATACGCAGATTTAGGAAGTTCTATAAACTTTTAAGTAGTATTACGGAACTTAGTAGTATTATGGGACTTTTTATTTAAATGTTCCTCACCACCACATCCGTAGCCGAATGCTAGTATTTTCTGAGAGTAGAAACGAATTCCGTGGCGTGGATACGCGGCTAGGATGTCCACTACATGTCTGGCGACGGTGAGAAGACATTCCTTGATTTTTGGCAGTACTTAAAGGAACGATACTGTACGATCGTGGGGGACTCCAAGTACCAGCAACAATTCGTAAATGTTGTCTGGGGCACTTTCCATAACCCACCTCGCAGCTGGATTATCCAGACAAGAGAAGCTGAACCACGAACCTTTTTTGTTACAACTGAGCTACCAACGCAACCACTATCATACGAGAAGACATACATCGATTTTTACGCAGTGAGAAGCGCCACGAAACGTCCTTACGTCGTAACTGGACAACCCCTTCTTTTTTTTTCTTTTCTTCCTGTTTGGCAGCAGACGAAGACCGGCTTTCACTTAGCTCCCTCTCGGTATTATGAGGCATCCCACAAATGCTTCAAATGGCTCAGAGCACTATGGGACTTGACTTCTGAGGTCATCAGTCCCCTACAACTTAGAACTACTTAAACCTAACTAACCTAAGGACATCACACACATCCATGCCCGAGGCAGGATTCGAACCTGCGACCGTAGTGGTTGCACGGTTCCATACTGTAGCGCCTAGAACCGCTCGGCCACTTCGGCCGGCAAGAGGCATGCCACAGCATGAGCCTTTGCTACACACTGGTGATAGTACAAAAAAATTCTTTCCTTCTTTTCCTTAATGCAATTTGGCCCTCTTCGATTCTATGCCCTTCACTCTTCTTAACTCTAATACTTTTTTCATAATGTGGGGCCCCAGTCATAATATATTTCTTTAACGTCTGTACCGCCATTAGACTTATTTTATTTGTACTGTTACATTTACACGATCATGATTTCGGCTTTAAAATGTCATTATCAAGTGTTTTAATGCTGTACAGGGCCCAAGATGACATAGTCTAAGCGCTGAGGGGAAAACGGGACATCGTGGACAAACCTTGTGTTGCTACCCCTACCCACTTTGCCACTGACCCACCACAGCTTTCTCAACAAAAAAAAATAAAAAATAAAAAAAAGGTGGCTACAGGAGTGAGTTTGTAATTTATCATAATCGGGTCGAATCCCGTTCCTTTTACAAACTGAGAACAAAAGTGTTAGCCGGACGTTGTGGCTGAACGGTTCTAGGTGCGTCAGTCTGGGACCGCGCTGCTGCTACGGTCCTGCCTCTGGCATGGATGTGTGTGCTGTCTTTAGATTAGATAGGTTTAAGTAGTTCTAACTTCTAGGGGACTGATTAACTCAGATGTTAAGTCCCATAGTGCTCAGAGCCATTTGAACCATTTTTTTGAACAAAAATGTTAGCACCGCTGCTTTCGGTGCAGAAAGACCGTTTCCGCTATTTCATTTGATTTCTTTCTGACGTAGGGAGGCCTGGAAAGGTGTCCACAGAGCCTCTTGAGTCCAAATTAGGACCTGCTAGGATAAGGACGCAGGGGCATCACCAGGGTTCGTTTGCTGGAAGGTCCAGTAATACTGGTCACATGTCCCACGATCAAAGATCGCTTCTCGTAATCACTTGTAGACAGCACCAGCCACTCAGAACAGAAGCCCTAATCCCTTACTGGCGTTTACGTTTACGCTCTGTACTGATGAAAAACACTCCACACAAACACTCATTGTAATAAATTACTGCCAGCCGGAGTAGCCGTGCGGTTCTAGGCGCTACAGTCTGGAACCGAGCGACCGCTACGGTCGCAGGTTCAAATCCTGCCTCGGGCATGCATGTGTGTGATGTCCTTAGGTTAGTTAGGTTTAATTAGTTCTAAGTTCTAGGCGACTGATGACTTCAAAAGTTAAGTTGCATAGTGCTCAGAGCCATTTGAACCAATAAATTACTGAAATTTTAAAGTCATCGTGGATAAAATACAAAGAAGGAAACGCCATCTGCAACTTAAACCACACTGCTGTTAAAAAGAGTCACACAAAATGCAATGGTGGTAGATATTGAGAAGGAAGTGAGACAGGGTTGTAGCCTGCCCGACACGTTTAAACAGTCTGTACATTGAGAAAGTTGTAAAGGAAATCAAGTAGAAATTTGGAAAAGAAATTAAGTTTCAGGGGCAAGATAAAAAAACTTCCATGTTTCACGACAACATCGTGACAGAGACAGCAAAGATCAGTTTAATGGAACGGACAGTGTCTTGAAAAGATGTTATAAGAATATCAGAAAAAAAAGTAATGGACTGTAATCCAATTAAATCATGCGATGCTGGGAGAATTAGATAAGTAGTAGATGAAGACGTTATTTGGGCACCAAAATAACTGACGATGGTCGAAGCAGAGAGAATATACGTGGATGACTCAAAAGGCAATGCGTCCAGTGTTATAAAAAATTTAATTAGTGAACGTAAACATGGTCCGTAGCACGCTGTAATGCAATGTTTATTTAATTGAACGATTAGCTAATCGCACGATTAAATAAACATCGCATTAAGCCTACTACGGACCATGTTTACGTTTATTAAGCGTCCGGAGGCTGTGGATCCCCACAAATACAAAATTTAAATAAAATTAATAATGAACTTAACAGCGGAGTTAGTACGGATCAGAGCTTGAACTATCCACTACACTACACTACCGTTCAACATAGTCACCGCGCATTTGTACACGTTATTGGCATCGTTGAAGCCACGCATCAAAACCAGTTCGGAAAAATTCAGGGTTTTGCTACTTGACCCATGATTTTAAAGATTTTATATCCTCTTCCATGAAAAAGTGTATGTGGACGGTGCAATAGACATCAGCGAGGTGCGACGTTGGGTGAAGAGGTTTGGTAACGGAGAAACGGACGTTGTAGATGTACTATCCAGCGATTGGCTTATAACGTCTGCCACAGATGCCAGTCGAGGAAATGCTGATGACGCGTCGTGGGAGGCGGGCACTTCAGTTCACAGTCAACGGCTTCAAAATGATCCTAGAAAAATCGATCGAGAAGCAAAATCCAGAAATTTTCGAAATTGGTTTTGATGTCTGGGGCCTGCGATAGTACAAATTCCGCAGTTACATATTCATTATTAAAATTTCTATCCAACAGTAGGTATTGCTTTTCTATCCACCTTCGTAAAATACAGACTGGCAACAGCAACACACACACACACATTTTATATATATATATAAGGACAGGACGCACTATGTAAGTGTGCGACAAGATAGTAATTTGGGTCGGATGGAAACGACGCTTGAGTAGCCGAAGGAGTTAAGGCGATCTAAGGCGCTGCAATCATCGACTGTGTGGCTGGTCCCGTCGGCGGTTCGAGTCCTTCCTCGGACACGGGTGTGTGTGTTTGTTCATAGGATAATTTAGGTCAAGTAGTGTGGAAGCTTAGGGACTGATGACCTTAGCAGTTAAGTCCCATAAGATTTCACACACACATTTAGTTAAGGCGACAGTTCGCGTGGACCGGGAAATCCGTGTTCAAGATCCCAACCGGCACAAATTTTTGCTTGTCACCACTGATTTCATTTCAGTGCCCAATTGCGGCCGATTTCAGCATTTATTCCAATTCAACAAAAATATTTTTAATTCGAAAGTGTTACGAAGTTTATTCTAAAGGTATTTCTCCAGTGTGTATTAGTCGATAACATTATTGCACCTGAGAGTAAAGGCGCTTCGGGCGGCTTATTGCCAGGTTTTTATCGTGATATTTCACGAGGACACACTGAACCATTTGATACTACACGCAAAAATGGCCTGAAATCATGGGCAGCGCGACGCGTTTTCCTTAGTCACCACTGTAGTTATTTATTGTTATGTCACCGCAACACGGAAGCGACAGATGCACGCTAAAACATTTCAGACAAGAAGAGAAGTTTTTGAAACGTGGTGCTGCAGGTAAATGCTGAGGATAAGGTAGGTAGAAAAACCAATAAGGAGGTACTGAATCGGTAATTTGTGGCACAACCTGACTAAAGGAAGGAACATGTTGATAAGGCACATCCTGAGGCACCAGGGGTAATTTACTTTGTAATGGGAAAGAGGTGGACAGCGATGACAGGGTGAAAGTTGCACATGGCGGCCGTGAATGAATTCAGTAAGCAACTTCAAACGGATGCTGGTTTCAGTAGTTGTATAGAGACGAAGATGGTCAAGATGACTGACTGACACCGGTCTTCGGACTGAAAATGACTACAAACAACAACAACACATGTTTTCATAAATTTGATTTACTCCTGACTCGTATGTGATTCCCAGGACTGATAACTAATTGCTGTAGAAATAATATTGGTAGAACTTTTTACAATACATACTACAGTAAATCAGAGGTTCCTTGTGAATGGTTTATATTGTATCAGAGTCAGTATAATAGACTGGTGAACACGTTCGTAGCGTTTTGGTTGTGGATGTTGGTATTTCTGCTGCTCTGGGTTTATTATCGACTTTCTCTTTTTATTTGTATTTCATTGTTGCTATTTGAGTTTACATATTGTCATTTGGTGATTGTGAGTGGAACTGTGGACGCTAGAAAATGGAGTGCCAAGCGGCGAAATCTGAGTATTTTTGACATATTCTTTTGTTTGAATTCAATGGAGGGGTGACAGCAGCGGATGCAGCCAGAAATATTTGCACCGTATGTGGGGATAATCAGATTCGACAGAGGACGGCAACAATATGGTTTTCTCGTTTTAAGGAGGCTCGTTCAGAAAGACCTCCGCGGTTTGATGAAGATCGGTTAAACCCCTATCCACGTCAGTGTAGTCTGGAACTCACAAATGTGAGCACGCAATGAGGGACAATTAAAAATCGGCTGTGTGGGTACCGCAAGCTGTAAGTCAAAATTACATAACTCAGCCGGGGACCGTATTACATCTACATCCGTATTCCGCGAGCCACCTGATGGTGACATCTCTGCTTGCCCGTCATCAACTGGCTCGTAAACAACACCGACCTCTCCTATCCTGTATCGTTACTGGTGACGAGAAATGGCGTCTTTGTTAAGATACGAAAAGGAAAGGGATGGTAGAGCCCAAACAAGGCAGCAGCTCTTCGTAATATTATGCATCTGGGGAACAGCGACGGTGTGGTGTACTACGAACTGCTTGTCCGTAGTGAAATCATCGCTGCTGGCGTTGGTGGACAGCAACTGCGACGTCATGCGGACGTAATCCAAGAACAACGAACAGAAAGGCTGAGTGAAGTGATGCTAATCCACGATAACGCGCGTCGGCATTCTGCTAGATTGAGAAAAAACGCTATACTGGAGTTGGGTTGGGAAGTCGTTCCGCACCCAACTTATTCATTTGCTCTTCCGCCTTCAAATTTTCCCTCTTTCAGCTCTCTGAGGAACAACCTTCAAGGAACTTATTTTCCGGATAAAAATGTACTCCGAACATGTCTGGATGGGCCGGCCGGTGTGGCCGAGCGGTTCTAGGCGCTTCAGTCTGGAACCGCGCGACCGCTACGGTCGCAACTTCCAATCCTGCCTCGGGCGTGGATGTGTGCGATGTCCTTAGGTTGGTTAGGTTTAAGTAGTTCTAAGTTCTAGGGGACTGAAGACCTCAGATGTTACGTCCCATAGTGCTCAGAGCCACTTGAACCATGACTCGATGAGAGTCCTTCGCCTTAAAACCACGTGATTTCTACAGTCGCGGAACTGAAAAGCTACCCCAGCGTTGGCAGACTGTTGCAAATAGTGAAGAAGAATGTATGACTGAAGACTCTCTTATGTTTGTCTGTTGTGCTGATTACATTTCTGGATAAAAGCTACGAACTTAATGCACCAGGCTAATAGTTTCGCAGAGGGCACTACGAGCACTCTTATCGGGGATCAATTGCTCTGAGTGATACATTTCTTGGCAGTTAACACCACCAAACATATCTTTGTTGTCTGTGTTCTTTGCTAAAGTGCACTAAAAATCTACAGGTTTGTTGTTGTAGCCGTTACTCATCAAATGCGGGATGTCTAGGAAACCTGCTTCCTCGGATCGCTAGACAACACTTCAAGCAAATCGTATCAATGAAATTCATTACAAACGGAAATGACTGCAATACTTAACTATGTGAAGTACAGGTGTGTCGCGAGCTAAGGGCGACAGACAAATAAGGAATCTCTTCAGTGCATAGAATTGCAATACAAGTGAAGGAGTACAGCCTAAGTCGCTGATACACAAGGGCCTATTATTGATGCCGCTGTGGAAGTGACGAACTGAACCGCGGCCTTTTTTGGGGGGGGGAGGGGGGGGGGGGGGCTGTTGTGTCCAAGAGTGATCGTCTTTTGCGATTTTTTCTTCTGGAGTGGCAAGGTGTGTGAAATGGTTTCATTTTATTGTGTATTCGCTGCCAAAGGGGCTTGGGCTCTCTGTGGGTGTTTGAGTCCTTTGAGGGTGTTGTTTAGTTAGTCGTACGAGTGATGGACAGTAAATACCACAAATAACTGAAGACTGCATCATCTTTGATGGTCTTGTGGGGGTGCAATAATGGTTCGACGCACCTTGTATTTGTGTCCTTGTTGTGGTAGGGCCTAGTCTACATTCGCAAGTTGGCGGACATTTCCCCGATACCCGTCTAATTTCTGAAAAAGATGAGTTGCCTGGTGTTTCATCTTCTCTGCGGCGTATTTTTCCCCAATCAGCTCGTATATTTATCTCGCTCTGGCCCACCGCGGGGCGCCTAGATTCCACTTCAAACATATTATAACGGTTGTTGCACACTACGTATGTTACTGTCACATGTTGTTCCCCAAGACGTCGAGCCGTACAGCAGGGAGGGTTGTACCGTCGCTCTGTAAAGTTTTAATTTCGTTGACGGGTTTAGATTCTTGCTGGTTATAAACGACGTGAGTGCCCGCATCATTTACATAGCATTCAGTTTTCCATCTTGTATGTGTGGGGTAAAAGTCATCCCTCTATCCAGCATCACTCCCAGGTATTTCGTCGTCGTAGTCCAGGGTATTGGCTGTCCACTGATGGCAAGTTGCGTCCTCAGTTCCGCTGCTGCCAGGCGTCGCGGCACTTATGTTCTCTTCGCCTAGAGGCCGCTGCTGTCTCGTTGTCGTTCTAGAGAGGAGTCGCTCAGCGTACTATTGGCTGACGTCTTCTTCGCAGCCCTGACTGCTCAAACGTTCCTGACCAGCGTGCCGGCACTCGACTTTACCCCCCAACAATTCTCTCTTCATAGTATTAGTGGATAATTGGTCGTTTCGGTTTCTCTGACTCTGACGTGTTTCGCTTTCCCTGGTGAATATAAAGGCGAGTTCGTAGAAGAGTGCAGTTCAGTACCGATTGCTACTAGCGCGTAAAATACATTTGTGTTTTATCCTAAACACGGATCAATAATTTTAAAGCACAATAATTATCAGGTCCACACGGTACGACAGTGAAATCCAGCTCGCGCTATTCGTCCACGAGACTCAGAGGGCCATAGACACGGGTTCCCAGGTAGATGCCGTGTTTCTTGACTTCCGCAAGGCGTTCAATACAGTTCTCCACACTCGTTTATTGAACAGAGTAAGAGCATATGGACTATGAGACCAATTGTGTGATTGGATGGAAGAGTTCCTAGATAACAGAACGCAGCATGTCATTCTCAATGGAGAGAAGTCTTCCGAAGTGAGAGTGATTTCAGGTGCGCCGCAGGGGAGTGTGGTAGGACCGTTGCTATTCACAATATACATAAATGACCTTGTGTATAACATCGGAAGTTCACTGAGGCTTTTTGCGGATGATGCTTTAGTATAACGAGAGGTTGTAACAATGGAAAATTGTACTGAAATGCAGGAAGATCTGCAGCAAATTGACGCATGGTGCAGGGAATGGCAATTGAATCTCAATGTAGACAAGTGTAATGTGCTGCGAATACACAGAAAGAAAGATCCTTTATCATTTAGCTACGATATAGCAGGTCAGCAACTGGAAGCAGTTAATTCCATAAATTATATGAGAGTAGGCATTAGGAGTGATTTAAAATGGAATAACCATATAAAGTTGATCGTCGGTAAAGCAGATGCCAGACAGATTCTTTGAAGAATCCTAAGGAAATGCAATACGAAAACAAAGGAAGTATGTTACAGTGCACCTGTTCGCCCACTGCTTGAATATTGCTCACCAGTATGGGATCCGTACCAGATAGGGTTGATAGAAGAGATTGAGAAGATCCAACGGAAAGCAGCGCGCTTCGTTGCAGGATCATTTAGTAATCGCGAAAGCGTTACGGAGATAAATAAACTCCAGTGGAAGACTCTGCAGGAGAGACGCTCAGTATGCGGCGGCGCGGTTCTTTCCGTCCCTTTTACGACGAACCTGTGAACATTGTCTCAGCAGATCATCAGTAGGAAAGCCGAGTGAAACCTACTGTACTTCGAACGTGAAACAGGCTGCAATTAAAGTCACTAATCTACGCTTGGGAAGAAACACGAAATGAAAGGTTGGATATTTTGTCCTCAATTAATGTATTCTGAAACTTAGGTGATCAAGTATCATTGCCAAGCCCGTGCTAGTCTTAACACGGTCACTCACAATCCCTTTCACTCACGTTAGTAAGTTTACGGTGAAACTTCCTGGCAGATTAAAACTGTGTGCCCGACCGAGACTCGAACTCGGGACCTTTGCCTTTCGCGGGGAAGTGCTCTACCATCTGAGTTACCGAAGCACGACTCACGCCCGGTACTCACAGCTTTACTTCTGCCAGTATCTCGTCTCCCACCTTCCAAACTTGGTAGAGCACTTGCCCGCGAAAGGCAAAGGTCCCGAGTTCGAGTCTCGGTCGGGCACACAGTTTTAATCTGCCAGGAAGTTTCATATCAGCGCACACTCTGCTGCAGAGTGAAAATCTCATTCAAGTTTATGGTGTTGCATTTCCCGTAAACGTAATACCTGCAAAAATACTGATAGTTTTTGATTGATAATGCTCGCCAAATATTAAGTCTGTCGGCACCAAATGCAGTCACAATTTTTTTAGCCACCGACCTGCTCAATACGCCACGCGGAATATATGTCTTTTGTCATCACAAAATTCACTTAAAGATTTCCAAAATTTCTACACACACATCGGAATAATTATGCCGTCACTTTCCAACGCTTTTGATGTATGAAACACTGCTAGATCCGGCAACTTGTCATATCCATCGGAACTTCTACTACACACGTCCGATCTTTTTCATCGCTAGGCTTCGACTCCTCTCTAGAATACTCTGAGTCTTCTCTATCAGCAGAGAAAGGAGCGCGAAGAATATTGCTTTACCAATGGTCAGTTTACACAACGGCCAATAGCAAAACAACACTCTCACGCGTCAGTTCGCGCTTTTCATCGATAAACAATGGCAAAATAGTAAACCTAACGACTGCACCTTTTACCGACGTAGTTATCTAATATGCTGAAGTATTTTTATGGATAAAGGTATTTACTATTGTTACATATACCAGAATTAACTTTCCCTATACCATAAACTTACTTTACAAAACTATTCTACAAAAATCCCCTTTGTCCATATCCATACTTCTTCGAAATGATCCCACACTAAATCCTACTACATAACTAGTTAAACAATTATTTTCATATTAATCTCAAGTCACACTCACGCATCATTCATACTGCTAAAACACATTTATAACATTTTACATACACAAAAAGAAATAACAACACTTTATGAAAATACTAGAACAGTTTACGAAAAACATTCTCTAGCGGGCACAATCGAAACTAAAATCACAGTCCCCATATCCAAAACTGTCCTCTATCGGCTGATACATAAACTACGTGCGCGTCCAGTCTCTCGTCACCATCTGTCACTATCCAGCTCTGAAACACATATCCCACTCAACCGCCTCCAAGGCAGGATCGTCACATGGCGCTACGCCTCAACTAGCTCGGTACGGGCTTTTGTTGAAGTTTAGAGAACATACCTTCACCGAGGAGTCAAGCAGTATATTGCTCCCTCCTACGTATATTTCGCGAAGAGATCGTGAGGATAAAATCGGAGAGATTAGAGCTCACACAGACGCATACCGACAATCTTTCTTTCCACGAACAATACGAGACTGGTATAGAAGCGACAACCGATAGAGGTACTCAAGGTACCCTCCGCCACAGACCGTCAGGTGGCTTGCGGATTATGGATGTAGATGTAGACCGCGCAGGGCGGAGTATTTCTTCTGAAATGGACACTGCAGAGTACAGCCTCCCTTACTTTAGCCGGCAAAAGAGAGCATAATGATGGCGATAGCGAGGCGGAGCACATTATGGCGACGGGCTCTCAAGCTGATTCGCGTAATTTTCAAGTGGGCTCAGGTGTGTTAGCTTCTCTGCCACTTCTGCCCGCTCCCGTACTTCGCTTTCAGTGGGTCGGCGCGCGTCACGAAAACTCACATGCTAATAGCTCCATATGGGTAAGTGGTCTGCTCGTTCGTGCTGAATTATATTCACAATTACGTTGCGAGGGAACCGTAAAAGCAATGAGCGCGTAAATCTACGCTCGTTTTTCATCTGACCCGTCTCATGGCCGTACTTTGCGCGCTAACGTCAGCTGATGAACTTCCCCTCGCGTTGCTGCTTGTCCTTATATTTTTTATCGTCTCTCCTCTGCCGGACTCGACAGCAAGAATATTGTAGTAAAACTGACCGCGTACTGCAGGAAACGTCATCTGTCTTCTGAAAATCTCTCTTTCTGCTTGACGTCGAGTATTTTCAAATTTTTTTACCTCTCGGATCCAGCTTATGGTTACTTTCCTTTCTCTCAGAATCTTCCTTTCACACAGAGCTCTGTTAACAGCCTAGTGTCATCCATCCTGTACAAATGTCCAAAAAATATTTGTCTTCTTTTCGTATTCCTTGTTATTATATGTTCTAGTATGTTTTCGTGTATTTTATCACTGCATCTTAATTTCTAGACTTCTTTGGTTCTTCTTGGACGTACAATTTCCCTCATTCTTGTCTCTAATATTTCTAATTCAGTACCGTATATTAGCTTCCTCTGAGGTATTCTGGTTACCCATGCAAAGCATTATTTATGCATTTCTTCCACTTCTTATTCCTGAATATTTTATGTTATTCCATATGCCCTTTATATTTTGTGTACCCTTTTAGTTGGGGTAATATTTTCTAACAAATTTTCTTTAACTGTCTCTCCTCGATACTTAAACTTTTCTATCTTTCTACATGTACAATTTATCCGTGTAAAATTTTTGGTTTACTTTTTTTTGAGTTAGTAATAAAGTTTATTTTCTATGCACACATTCTTAAAACTTATCACTTAACACTTCCGGGCTGAGATGCCGTGGTCCGTACATACGACTCTTATGTGAGAGTCTTATGTATGGACCACAGCATCTCAGCCCGGAAGTGTTAAGTGATGACAAAACCTGCCGTGAAAGCCTTCGTTCTATGATTCTTAAAACTTCTCTACTGACTATATGCTCCAAGAGACTAACTTTTACTTTATTGTATTTTACTTTATTACTTTTTTCACAATCAGGGAGGCTGTTTCCAGCACAGCAACCGAGGATCCTAACAATTTCTCACAGCACACAAGTTTATAATTCTTTCATTGTGCGCTCGAGAAAAAGACAACACACGACCGAAAATAACCACTTCAAAGCATGCCCACTGCACATGCAACATTTACAGAAATTTAATCTACTAGCTTCGAACAAAAAGAATTACTCACTCGACCATTAACCCAGATGGGCTTGTGTGTGTGTGTGTGTGTGTGTGTGTGTGTGTGTGTGTGTGTGGAGCGCTCGTTACGCATAGGAAGATAACGAGCTGCAGATTTTGTTCCCTCCAAACGAATAATTTCGCGCTATTCCGCTGCAGCGGCGTTCAGTTGGAGTTTTAACAGACTTAACAGACTTGCATCGCCGTTTTGCCACGCTCTGCTGCAACGATATACATGTTTTATGGAAACTATAGTAATTATTGTTAATGACATTCGACAGAACGAGAACTGTAAACGCGTTTGCATTCACGCCGCTCTTGACTGGAAGTTACTTTTAATTTCGTTTTTCGACGAAGGAAAGAACTGAAGTTTCATAAGTAATTAGAGTTTTTGTCCGCTCTTTGTCTATATATCCATCACAAGTACAGCTGTGCAGTTCATTTTGGGTCACTGCTCCTTTACCCGAGTAGAGTCAACAAATTGAAGGTCAGGTCTAGAGCGAAAAACAATGTAACTCACTCAATGAAAAACTGTAAAAACAAAGAACGTACTGGACGTGTCCTTTAACTGCTCCCTGTTGACTTCATTTTGTGTATATTTATTCAATATTTCAGGACTCAGTTCACTAGCTAAATGAGGTATGCTGTTTGGAAATTGTCTTCTATTTTCACAAACGCCGTCAACAAGTTCAAACTTGATTCTAGGTGGAAATAATTAGGTTTGGTTCAAATGGCTCTGGGCACTATAGGACTTAACATCTGAGGTCATCAGTCCCCTAGAACTTAGAACTAAAATCTAACTAACCTAAGGACATCACACACATCCATGCCCGAGGCAGGATTCGAACCTATGACCGTAGCGGTCCAGACTGAAGCGCCAAGAACCGCTCGTCCACTCCGGCCGGCTAATTAGGTTTATTAATTTCTTCATTCATACTACAATCAGCATCCATATCCTACCAACGACCGTCCGATTACAAACTAGGACCAAAATCACTATATTAACAGTCAAATGTTAACACAGTATTCAATGATTAGACTTGGTCGCCAAAATATTTCACAATTCATGGCTTTTCTCGACCTCAGTCTTTAAGCAGTCTGTATAATAAGCCTAACGGTCTTGTACTAACAAAATCAGTTTTCAGTTTAGCTAAGAAAACGGGCAGTAAATCATCCAAATCTGATATTAACGATCATGCTCACTTCATACTGTCTTCTATCACACATCTAAATTCATAACTGGAAACTTTACCAAAATTAGCAGGCCAACCTCTTCGGTCCATCTCAAACTATTGAAACGTAAGAGTGTTTCCTATTCCCCTGAGATCTCATTCCATACTGTCGGAAAATCTTCTCGAGTTCTACAACGATATGTGGCCTTGTTACGTAATTGTACTGTATTATTTACATTTCCCCTGAGAGTGTACTCTGGAATACCACAGCACGGCCTTCCCATACAGCGCCTTCCTGAAAATGAATTCGACGTCTGTAGAACATAGCAGTTCTGCGGTACAGTCGACACTCCAGGCAGTGGCTGCGTCGCGCTTAAGGTTTCCAATGTCCCTAAACGAACCCATTGTACTTGATTGGTTTCCCAGCAAAACAAACAAATATCAGTACAATTTCGAAGATTCTTCCCTGCAAAATATTTATGCAGTGCTTGACTTACTCATTAAATCACTTTCAGCTCGGCATAGCGTAGGATCTGCCGCCGCCGGCTTAAAGCCGCCAGCACACGGACGGCGCTTTCGAACGTCAACGTTGAACGTGGTGACCTCAACTTGCTACTGAAAGATCAGAAACGATGCGACTTACGTACTTGGTACGTGTGCCTCAACGTGATATACGGATCGCAGCGCGCTCTTGCGGCAGTTGTCGGCTGTAAAAGGCTCGCAAATCACACTGTTTACGAAATGGGCGGGTGCAAAATTGCTACGTTAGTTTTATTCAGACGCACATTTCCTCCCTTGTCCATACGCTAGTCATATTTTTCTGTCTGTAGTATTCGCAAATAAGAAGTTCAATAGCCATGAGCATGGTATGAGGTGAAAAAGGGAAGTGCCGTGTCCCACCAATAAAGTCATCGGCTTATAAACGTTCCATTCCAAAAATTGCGATGCAAATCTACAATAGTTCTCAACATAAGAAAAAATTATTTCATCATTCTAACTTTTTAGTAAAATTCTTTCTTGGTCACTGTTCCTATTCAGTAGCAAAATCCGTAGAACAAGTGAAATACAAAAATTGAAACAAGAAAATACAATATATCATGCTGCAAGTAACGCAAGCTACCTTTTAGATGAAGCCAATGGAACAAACTCGTGCGTTAGAAAAAGCCTTCTTACATCTGCGTAACATTGGCTATTATACAATATTCTTCTATTAAACTAACAAAAACGTGTCAGAACCTACCATGGAAAAAAAAACATAGAGAACCAATGACACGAAGCAGCAATACATTGTGTGTTAATATTACTAAAATCCGTCTCTAATCATTATAATATACCGACCATATATGATGGAGGACTTAGTATCTTACCGTCTCCTGAAAGCTGTATTCGGATATGTTATTACTAACTGACATTTACTTGTAAAAAGTTGTACCAAGAACAATGCGTTTTTGAGAGGTCCTCAATATTCCGCTGCCTTGAAATGGTATAGTTTGATAATAAGCAAGTTACAATAGCCCTTTAATTATCAGGATGACGTTTCCCGTCTTTTTATTACAACAAATCGTAAATTAACGACGGGTTTTCGATGATGAGGATGATGATGATGATGACGATATCGGTTTGTGGGGCGCTCAACTGCGCGATTATTAGCGCCCGTACAGAGTCCCAATCTTTGTAATGTTCAGTCTCTCCATGTTCACGAATGAAGATGAAATGGTGAGGATAGCAAAAACACCTATTCCCCGGACCGAGAAAATCCCCGCCTGGAATCGAACTGGGACCCCATGAACCAGGGCAGCAACGCTAACCACTAGACCACGAGCTGCGGACGTGCGTTTTCGAGAGATCCGAAATTTTCAGGTGCTTTTGAACGCCGTATATACATACGGGGTTCAGTCGAGAGCCAGAATGGCGTCTCGCGACTCTGTACTGAAGAGAGATGGTGTCATCTGACGTACGTGCCGTTCTTCCATCTCACTGGTCTACGCTCAAACACACGCTCCGGATGTCTGTTCGGAGAGATTTCCCAGCGTGCTTTTCCCACACTATGGCGTCAGAGACTCGGAACGCTCAACGTTCGAATGCAGGCTCCGTGTATCGACAGCGCTTTAGACTTTGTCGTTCGCAAATCAATGAATACAAATACAACATGTCAAGGGGACTCGTCTTTAATACGGTTATGTTGGACACTGAATTTTCTGAAGAAGAGGAATTTGTTAACGTCGAGTATATATTTAAGTGTCAGGAAGTAGTTTCTGAAAGTATTTGTATGGAGCGTAGCCATGTATGGATCAATAATTTGAACAAGAGGAGAATAGAAACATTTGAAATGTGGTGCTACAGAAGAATGCTGAAGATTAGATCGGTAGATCACATAACTAATGAGGAGGTATTGAATAGAACTGGGAAGAAGAGGAGTTTGTGGCATAGCTTGACTAAAAGAAGGTATCGATTAGTAGGACATGTCCTGAGGCATCACGGGATCACAAATTTAGCATTGGAGGGCAGCGTGGAGGGTAAAAATCGTAGAGGGAGACCAAGAGATGAATACACTAAACAAATTCAGAAGGATGTAGGTTGCGGTAGGTAGTGGGAGATGAAGAAGCTTGCACAGGATAGAGTAGAATGGAGAGCTGCATCAAACCAGTCTCAGGACTGAAGACCACCACAACAACAACAACAACAACAACAACAGCTCTGGGGCACACACTCCGTTTTTCTGGCAGGGGACTCCCTTTTAGCGCCCCTGTTACTACGGTTCCACTCACTTGAGCTGTTTTCGAGTATGAGCTGTACAGCCGTTTTGTATCCGACTTCATTTGTAGACGAACTTTAATTTCCCAGTATCCTACCAGCGATTCGATCGAAATCAGCTATTTACTTTACCTACAACTGAGTCTATGTGATCGTTTCAGTTCACATCTCCACATACTGTTACTCCCAAATACTCGCACAATACGTGTGAGTCTACTCGTTACTCCTGCAGTCTAAGGACATCACTGTTTCCCATTTAATGAAGTGCAAAGTCCGAATTTATCAACATCTAGATATAGCTGCCAGTCTTACCACCACGCTTTCGAGATCTGACTGGATATTACTCTACTTCTTTACCGAATTTAGTTGTCTCATAAATAAACGCATTAATCCACTCGCCACACGCAAAGGGAGACAAACAAAATGTCAACAGCTAAATATGAGTGTCAATTCTGCCAGTGGCATACAAAATATTACCAAAAATGCTCCTGAAAAGAATCGAAGAAACTATCGGACATAAACTGTGTATGAGGCTGTATTTCGAAAGGAAGAGTCTGCAAAGAAGAGGAGAGTAATCCGCACACCTATAATAGTATCATTTATTGATTCCAAGAGAGCATCTGATTCTGTAGACTTTAACATAGATACCTCTGGAATGTTTGATGTTAAAGCAAATTTAGCAAACATACTTCATCAAACTCCAACAAATGCATATTTCAAATAAAGACTGATGATGTACCAAGGGGTCGGCTTTTCAGCTTTGCTGTTTAACTGTGCTGTAGAAAAAACGTAAAGATTTGGAATTTGGAGTTAAAAAATTATAAAAACTCAACTAGTAATTTTGGGAAGGAAACCAAACTGTATTAAGGTAAACAGCTGGATTTTGCACACGATTTTTCAATACTTTCACAAAATCTGACAAAATTAGATAATAAAAAAAAATCTTCCGGTTAGGTTAACGAATAGAGCTGGTTTCAGATTTTCAGGTGAAAAAAATGAGAAACATAAAAAAGCGCCAAGATACATAAGAACCAAAATATATTAGACCAAGCTAGTAAATTTAAACATCTTGGACAAACTAGACATCAGAATGGAGTAGAAAAATATGGAATACATGTAAAAGTTACTAAAGAGAAAAGTGCATTTGGTTTAACATAAAGTTCTTCAACAAGAAATACATATCTAGAAACACGTAATAAAACACTGTGGTACCGTAGTAAGACCAGAATTATTACTTGCATGTAAATGAGTAACGTATCTAGGCAGACTATAGATACTTTAAAGATCGAGTACTACGAAAATAACTGGCGCAATACAAATTACCCAAGGTTGGAGAAGGAGAAAAGAAGACCAATGAAAAAGGAATAGGACATCTGGAAAAACAGACACAAAAAAATCTGCAGTTATGGCGAGTACTCGAACGAATGAATGAGAACAGACGAACGAACAAATATTCCTGTATTTCTGAAAAAAAGAAACCAACAATAGTTTCGATGACAGAAAGAAGAAATAACCAGAAAGGTAAAACAGCAAATAATCGGAAATAAAAGATCGAAACTTGCTTAAAAATAAAATACCAAATTTAGAAGTCTTCAAATGGAAATGAAATAACAAGCCTGGAACAATATGGGCGTAAGAAGGGAAAATACAGTACGGGAGGAATATGAAGGCGTAATGGATGAATAGGAACGAGACACGAGGAATTGGAGTTGTTTTGTGATCCTAGTTGGTCAACACGAAGATAAAAGTAAATGCATCACCTGTGAAAAGTATGAGAATGTATTTAATACCGTACGTTAAGTCATTAATGTGCGACATGAACATGAACAGCCATCTCCATCCTGTCTGTCAGGAAATTTTTGACCGAGGGGAAAACTTTGTTAGATATCCCATAACAACATATTTTCCTTAGAAGATATTGCTGTGACAGTGATCCAGAAGCTTTTCGAAACTCTGGAAACACGGAATTAGCCTCGAATACTCTCATACTAACAGGCTCGACAGAGGTCTGTCTTACGTTAAATCAACAGCAAAAAGTGTAGGTTTAAGCAATGGATGAACACCAACTAATCAGTTTCCTAACTTGGCACCAAACCAGTTACACCGCCTTTTCATTTTCCTCTACCAGGAATTGTGGAACTATATTAGGTCTGTATTATCCCGATATTCGCCTATATGAAATCTATGCAAACGAAAAGAAAAGTAGCTCAAGTCTTCTTTTTCGTCTACTGAACCAGCAGCCGAATCTACATACGTCCCGTGGAATAATTCTGTAGGAAATGGAGACCCATGACGAAATCTAATCTTTATGTAGTTACGAAAATAAGCAAGACACAAGAAAAGATAGATGGAGAGTTAAATGCACCGCCGAATCCCTCCCCAAACTGCAACGAATGTGCCGCGATAACTCCTTTTTTCTCTAGTGAAAGGAGTAGGAGTGCAGTTACGATAAAATCGATGGGTAACTCTCGAAACAGCCGAGAAAGTTTTAATGTGGTGTTCTTTATTCTGAGCAGCCATTACAAATGTCAAGCGAAATAATAGCAGTGAAAAATTAACTTCTGATACAGGGTTTTTAAAATACGAAAAAAGGCGAGAGTTGGATGAAGACTTCGCCGAATATCTAACAACCATCGGAAGCTGGCGTACGGAGCAACTTTCCACGGAAGTGATGGAGCGCGCAATTCCATTCGCTGGAAAGCAGCTGATCTTGGAAAGAATGGAGAAATAGTCTCGCGCCACATAATAACGAAAAACTTTCTACAAATAGCAGTTCCGCACTTTTACGTTATTTTTTGAAAAATTGTATTTGTGCCTTTACTTCTAGCTTCGGGGTCGTGGTCTCATTCTCAATCACTCATTCTCGTTTATGTCAATCCGCAACCTGGTGTCATCGCTCCACACACCTAGACTGAGATTGTATCATGAGTACAGGAAAAGTACGGAATGTTCAGACCTTCAACCATATTACCCTTCAGGAAACAACTCAAGTAAGAAATCAGTATGTATTAATCAATTAAAATTTGTGCCACATAGGGACTTGAAATAGCACTTCCTGGTATCCGTGATCAGCCGCCGAAAACTATTTTTAAACATGATTTATTTATTATTAACCGTCACACTTTCCATAGAAACAGACAGTGATATATAAAATAAGTTCTTGTAATATATATATATATATATATATATATATATATATATATATATATATATGTATGTATGTATGTATGCCGGCCAGAGTGGGCGAGCGGTTCTAGGCACTACAGTCTGGAAAGGCGCGACCGCTAC
This sequence comes from Schistocerca gregaria, assembly GCF_023897955.1. Taxonomy (NCBI): domain Eukaryota; kingdom Metazoa; phylum Arthropoda; class Insecta; order Orthoptera; family Acrididae; genus Schistocerca; species Schistocerca gregaria. Next base: position 469,238,414 of record NC_064927.1, on the reverse strand, counting down.
GGTCGCAGAGTTGAATCCTGCCTCGGGCATGGATGTTTGTGATGTCCTTAGCTTAGTTAGGTTTAAGTACTTCTAAGTTCTAGGGGACTGATGACCACAGCAGTTAAATCCCATAGTGCTCAGAACCATTTGAAAAAATATATATTTTCCCAAAAAACGTCGCAAACATGTATCCTGACGAAAGAAAAGAAACAAAAACAAATGGAAAACACAGGCTATGAGAGTACGTTTCCGGCCTGCCTCAGATTTTCATAGTCACTCATGTTCGCACCTACGATTTCGCAATACGAACAGCGCAGGTTCCCCCACGTGCTATGTGGGAACAGAACCACTGGGAGAACGCTTTAAATGGAGGATCGTGGCTTAGCCCGATACGAGAGATAACATTACGACCATGTGCTTAGAAGCGCAAAACAGCGATTTTGTGTGTCATGGATTCGATCAGCGCTTGGCGGGTTTGCGGAAGTATGCGCTATTCGTCCACGAGACTCAGAGGGCCATAGACACGGGTTCCCAGGTAGATGCCGTGTTTCTTGACTTCCGCAAGGCCTTCGATACAGTTCCCCACAGTCGTTTAATGAACGAAGTAAGAGCATATGGACTATCCGACAAATCGTGTGATTGGATGGAAGAGTTCCTAGATAACAGAACGCAACATGTCATTCTCAATGGAGAGAAGTCTTCCGAAGTAAGAGTGATTTCAGGTGTGCCGCAGGGGAGCGTTGTAGGACCGTTGCTATTGACAATATACATACATGACCTTGTGGATGACATCGGAAGTTAACTGAGCCTTTTTGCGGATGATGCTGTGGTATATCGAGAGATTTCAAAAATGGAAAATTATACTGAATGAAGGAGGATCTACAGCAAATTGACGCATGGTGCAGGGAATGGCAATTGAATCTCAATGTAGACAAGTGTAATGTGCTGCGAATATATAGAAAGAAAGATCCCATATCATTTAGCTACAATATAGCAGGTCAGCAACTGGAAGCAGTTAATTCCATAAATTATCTGGGAATACGCATTAGAAGTGATTTAAAATGGAATGATCATATAAAGCTGAGCGTCGGTAAAGCAGATACCAGACTGAGATTCACTGGAAGAATCCTAAAGGAAGTGCAATCCGAAAACAAAGGAAGTAGGTTACAGTGCGCTTGTTCGCCCTCTGCTTGAATACTGCTCAGCAATGTGGGATCCGTGCCAGATAGGGTTGATAAAAGAGATAGAGAAGATCCAACGGCGACCAGCGCGCTTCGTTACAGGATCATTTAGTAATCGCGAAAGTGTTACGGAGATGATAGATACACTCCAGTGGAAGAATCTGCAGAAGAGACGCTCAGTAGCTCGGTACGGGCTTTTGCTAAAGTTTCGAGAACATACCTTCACCGAGGAATCAAGCAGTATATTGAACCTTCCTACGTATATCTCGAGAAGAGTCCATGAGGATAAAATCAGAGAGATTAGAGGCCACACAGAGGCATACCGACAATCCTTCTTTCCACGAACAATACGAGACTGGAATAGAAGGGAGAACCGATATACTCAAGGTACCCTACGCCACACACCGTCAGGTAGCTTGCGGAGTATGGATGTAGATGTAGAACCAGATGTCCTCCCCTAGGTCATGACATTCCCTTAAATTACAGGCTTTGGTTTTTGAGGTGAAGCTGGCGACCAATAGCGTTCCATATGACTTCCTTCGGGCTCAAATCGGTGACGGCCAAGACACTATGACACTACTCAAAACACTGTAATCTTGTGACACAAACAGTTATCCTGCTGTAAGATGCTATCGTCACAGGGACAGTCATGAATAATGTCCACGTAGTCCATAGCTCTTGCATTACCACCACAGGTCCCATCGAAGCCCAGACGCATGCTTCCATAGTATAAAACTGCCCCAGCCGACTCGCGTCCATGGCGCGGTGCACGTGTCGAGAAGTCGTTCGACTGATGACGGCGTCACCGGACACGCCCTTGCGTAACAACAAACGCGATTCATCCGACCAAGCCTCACGTTCCCATTGATATACTGTCCTATTTTGACGATATGCCCAATGCATTAGTGAATGTCGTTGTCGCTGGGTCGACTTGGGGGAAAATAGAGGAGCCACATATTACAATATGTGCGATGAACAGTGTCCTCCGAAACTCTTACCAGTGCACCAGATCTGTCACAGATTGCTTCCTATACTGCTTTACAGAGAGGGCAAGTGTCCACCCTCCACATTCTGTGATGAGGCGTGGACATGCAACACCGTGTCGTCTGCTCGTAGTTTAATTGTCATTCCGCCATTTCCCATAGATGGGATTTCCGTGAAGCTCATTCCCAAGCGCCGATTAGTAACTGTATACCCATTGTCAAAGTAGCTTGTATTCAAATGTACAGCCTCTATCGTCGCTAGAATTCTTCCGTGTTCCTCTCTGCTCCATTGGTGAATCATAACGGTGACACAGACAGTTCGCTGAGGAAGTACGAAGGTTTAACATACTGTCACTAACGAAGTTGTTGGAGTTGTAGCACGAGCTCAGACAGGGGCTGATGTTTAAGCCCATATCCTGCACTCGTCTTAAGCGATTAGGGAAATGACGGAAAACCTAAACCTGGATAGCGGGACGGGGACTTTGTTCGTTAGGAGATCCTGTGTAGTTTCGTTCGTTGATGCTCTTTATTTAGCATTGCCCAGGGAACACGTGTAGCATTCTGATAGCACACAAGGAGACCCGAGTTCAAGTATTGGTCATGGCACAAATTTTCATTCATTTGTTCAGCTTCCATCATTATCGTAGACAAAGATGAGACTCTGATGTCTGAAGGAAAACTTAATTATAATGATGAGATGTTTCTAAAAACATGGCTGCATGAATTTGCTTTATTCGCAGCTACTGGTTCACATCAGTGTTGACCCGTCTTCAGGTTTATCTGTCAAGAATAAAAACCGCTGTATGAATTTTTATGATGTGGCACAAACACAGAACCACAGATAGCGTTGGCATTCAAAAGTCGATTACAAATACTCTCAATAGTTATATTTTTACAGTGTAAAAACACAGTTATGGAGCTGTTTTAACAAAACAGAGTACACCCAAAAGATGTTTCAAAAGTGTACAAAACACGTCTGCTGAATTAACCAGGCCTAGAAAAAAGTGGGGAAATAACAAATAACGAGCGAGACAGTAATGTGAATGGGGATAAAAGCGCCTAAAAATTGATTAATGCCTAGGGAATGTGTTATATGGACACGGGAAAATTCATGCGAATATTAATCCTGTACCACGGTACCGAAACGTCGAGAATGGAAGAAAAATGAAATATAGGTTACTGGAGAGCAACCCGTAGGATATATTAGAGGATTAGCTGCATAAAACAGATTTAAGTCAAACTTAAAATCCTGTATGATTTGTGTACGTCGGCCGTATTGCCAACAGGCAGATGTGTAGTAGGCAGCCCGTGGAGGCTTTTTCCCCGCTTTTCCTAGCTGTCATGCTTCGAACATCTTGACAAGCATCTTTTGGATGTAGTTAATTTTATTATGACAACCCACCAATGTGATTTCACTTTAAATGTGGATAACTTCCCGAATGCAGGGACTTCATAATTGTCCATTTACATTATGAAAATATGACCACTGTGAGTACTTGTCATCATTCATTTTATTGATTGCCAACACTATCTATGGTTCTGTATTTCAACCACTTCACAAAATCTCACACAGTGACTTGTATTCCTGCCAGATAAAGCAGAACATGTGTCTATACTGATGTGAAGACGGAAGATTAACGATACTATTCCCGAACAGGACTGCAGTGTCTTACCTTTGCGCCACCTTGTACGGTGCTGCGATTTCAGTCTCGTTCGTCTCAGATACGAATCTAGCGGGTTAACTGCTGCATCACTACCGGTTTATGCGTTGGTGATGGGAGATCTCACAGCTTTTGTGGTCTTCAGTCTGAAGAATACTCTCGACTTTATTCTATCCTAACTGCTGCAACCTGCATCTGTTCGAAGCTTATTAGTCTCTCTCTCTCTCTCTCTCTCTCTCTCTCTCTCTCTCTCTCTCTCTCTCTCTCTCTCTCCTGTTTCTTCGTCTATCACGCAATCCGGTAAATCTTCCTCTCATTGAGGCCTTCAGTGTACTCTTTCCACCAGTCCGCTTTATCCTCTACATTTAACAGTCGAATTCCCACTGGACTCTCTATGTTGCTGCTCTTGCTTTTAATTTCACGGAAGATTATTTTGCCCTTTCAATATGCTGAATCAACCCTTCCAATAAACATTTATTTTTAGGTATCTTGACATTTTGCCTGTAACGATTTAGCATTGGCTTCCTTGTGCTTCCTACTGATGTCAAACGTAAGTGATATATATTGGCGTACTCCTGTCTTTTCTTCAACTGATTTCTCCTGTTAACAAAGATTTCTTGGCAGTTATCTTCCTTGTACCGAAGTACTAAAAAAAATAAAAATCATCCAAAAAACCTAATTAATAATGTTCTCTCTCTCTCTCTCTCTCTCTCTCTTTTCCAATACAACACCCCCCCGCCTCCCCCCGCCCCCGCCACGGCACACATATACACTTTCATCCATTGCCAAACTGACGGCTACTTCAACGCTCATGATGCGTCTAATCATCCGAAATCTTCTGTTCTTAAAGTTGTGCGCTAATTTCCTCTTCTTCGGAAGTATAATCACTGTAACCTCATTATGTATTCGCTGTACCAATCTAAGCTTCGCTATTCTTCTGTAGCACCGCAAATGCTTTTTTTTAATTTGAGGTGTTTATCGAGCAGGTTTCACTCCCGTACAAGGCTATACTCCAGATGAATAGTTTCAGAAAAGACTTCCTGAGATTTAAATTTATATTTGAGGATATGAAAGTCCTCTTTTTCAGAAACTTTTTTTTTTCTTTTGATGCTATACTTATTTCGCCCATCACCAGTTATTTTGTGTCCAAATAGCAAAACGTCTTCTTCGTTTAGTGTATCATTTCCTAACATGATTCGATTACATTTTTCTATCACTATTTTACGTTTGTTGCCGGCCAAAGTGGCCGTGCGGTTCTGGCGCTGCAGTCTGGAACCGCGAGACCGCTACGGTCGCAGGTTCGAATCCTGCCTCGGGCATGGATGTGTGTGATGTTCTTAGGTTAGTTAGGTTTAACTAGTTCTAAGTTCTATGGGACTAGTGACCTCAGCAGTTGAGTCCCATAGTGCTCAGAGCCATTTGAACAATTTTTAACGTTTGTTGATGTTCGTTATTTTGGTGTGCGTACTATAAGACCTTCAGTACACACACCATCAGATTATTTGACTTGTCGCTCTAACGAAGTAGGTGAGTGTCAGCAATATGTCTCGTGGCGTGTTTATCTTCTGCCGTTAGGTCAGACGATAGAAATGCCACTTGCACACTTAGAGTAGCAGATTGATAGTGACCAACTTTAAACAGAACTTCATTAATTTTCACACACTTTTATTAAAATAATAACAATCATAAACCTTACTTAACTTGATCCTGGATGCTATTTACAATTGACAATCAATTGGTCTTGGTACGTTAATCTTATTCTCACATATCTCTGATGCTTGACAAAGTGTCTATACATTTATCTTCATGGCTATGTACAGGAATATGAGAATCTTATTAGGCTCAGACTGAAACTTGAATATAGACTGGTATAGACAAGTGCGGATAAATGCAGACTCATGCGGACTAATGCAGACTGACTAATCGGAGGTCTGAACACTCGTTATAATACCTCAAGCATTCAGGTATCACTGCGCGAGTGTGATCCGGGAGAAGAAAAGGCTCTACGTTAGCAGCAATCTCATTGGCTGCGTTACATATTACTACGCGGGTCGGCGGAAGCAGAATCTGGTCCGTCTCTAAGGCAGCGCCATCTCGTAGTGCGGAGACGGACGAGTGATGCGCCTACGTTGTTGTGCTTAGCGGGGCGCGCTCTAGTGGAAAAGTTGTGTACGCACTGACTACGCGGAACTATGGACACAATAGTTTTGTAACGTCCTTTCATTTCAACTGCCCTCTCAGGTCTTTTGCTGCCTCTGCCAGAATTTCTCTCAAACTTTAATTCCATTTCCAAAGTGTTTCCTAGTCTGCTTGAGTCAATGTACAGATTGAACAACACCATGAACAGGCTATGACCCTGTCTCACATCTTTTTCAACTATTGCCTCTCTTTTACTTCCCTCGCCTCTTATAATCCTATATGCTTTTAATAGTAAATTTGGATAACCTTCTGCTCCCTCAATTTTATCCCTGTTACCTTAAATATTTCAAGAGTATATTCGTGTAAGCACTGTCTAAAGCTCTCACTGAACGTACAAATTGTTCATTTAGGCTATTAAAATGATTACCGCAGTAGTGGTGGCAAACGGGGAAAGACCTTGCACTTCACGCTGTTATGGACGACGGAAAGAAGCGGGAAGTAATTAGAATGATCAGAGTCTTTTGATTTTATTTTTCACGCTGTACCTTTGATCTTCATATCCCCGCCAGTAAGCAAAGACATTCTGCACGTTGGGAGGGCTGCAATGGCTGCACGAAATCGCCGCACAATTCTTCGGAGAGTATTCGCGCCTGCCGATTCCTAATACAATTTTATTTTAAACGATATTAAGCCGCCCGCACGAGTACTCAGCCTTTGAATTGGGAGCGCGTGGCGGACAAGGGAGAGGGTGAAATGCCGTCTGAAGGGTTGGCGTCAGAATAGGGTAGGGAAGGGGTGGCGGAGTGTATAAACCACCAGAGCAGTGTCGGCGCGGTGCGGCGCTTTTCTGTTCATTTAATTCAATCGCGGCATCCGCGTGGAGACGGGTGGGGCGGCTTGCGGTCGCGCTGGCCTGCATTCCTGCCCCCTTTCAACCCCCTCCCCTTCCCATCAACCCGGACCCAGGCCGCGGCACAAAAAGCCGGCAGAGTTATTTTCCAGCGCGCGTGTTCCACAACCAGCGTTCTCGGCCTCACCTCTTTTCTTTTAACGGAGTGACCCGTGTTGGCGTTTGGGGAGTCGGTGGAGGGGGGACAGGAAAGGGGTGCGAGAGGGCAGAGGCGGGCCGTATCTGGAGGGCGGTGGGGCGAACCGAATGAGAGGGGCAGAGAGAGCACAGTGTTTCAGCAGAACTCATCCGCGCCACCGCCACTGTGTATGGGGGCGCGACGAATACGACGGGCTTCTTTAATGAAACTGCGGCCAACGGCGGCATTCCAACTACCCCGAGCTTTCCTCCCCGAACACCACGTGCGCGTGATAGGGGTGGCGCAGTGTGTGTGGCTTTAAGGGCTGTGCGAGAGTGCAGCGCGCCGTTGGAGAGCTGTCGCGGGGAGAATTGTATGACTCACCCTCCACCACACACCGTCTAATGAGGAAACATCCTGCGCGATTCCGTGACTCAGCGGTCCCTTTACAGTCACGACAAGGCGGGGTTTAACATTCTGGTAGATGCCTCCCTCCTGTCAGATTTCACAATATCGTCGTAAACAATGTGAGTAGAGATGCGCTCTACCAAAAATACGGTTCAGTGGTTTTGGTACGCTAGGTAAATGAAGTAGTAAACGGTAAAATTACCGGTAGCGTTGGTAGGGAAAGAAACATAAATGAATGCGTAAGAGAGAAACTGTGTAAGGGAGAAACTGGGAGCCGACGATTCCTCTTTGTGTTTTTGTTTGTCTGGATGATTTTTTCCTTTTTTTTTTTTTGCACTTAATTAGAACCGAACATCGTTCAGTCTTAGTCCATTGTGTATCCTATATCCTCACAGAATATAAATTGCATTTTATAAGCAATGAAAAAAAATCTGTTAGTTGCGCAACTTCTGCACTTTTATGTAACCAAACCAATTACTTTCGGTGCAAGTACAGTTTACATATACAAACAACAATTGTCGTTTTCTTGTGTTCAATAGAATGATCTTCATCAATATCAAAGGCAAGGGTTTCCTGTAATTGCTGACAAATCAAAAGTTGATTTTGAATAACAGAAGCATGTTTTATATAATCTTCTAAATACTGAAGCAATGTTTAATATATATTTTTTGTTTTCCTTTCACCTTTATCTTTTTCTCGCCCTATATGATAAATATGTGTTGTTTTCTTTACTTGTACTACAAGACACCTCTGTTTTCTGTTACAAATCAACAAGTTTCGAATAAAATTTGAATTAAACACAGAGCCGCGCGGGATTAGCCGAGCGGTCTACGGCGCTGCAGCCATGGGCTGTGCAGCTGATCCCGGCGGAGGTTCGAGTCCTCCCTCGGTCATGGGTGTGTGTGTGTGTGTTTGTCCTTTGGGTAATTTTGGTTAAGTAGTGTGTAAGCTTAGGGACTGATGACCTTATCAGTTAAGTCTCATAAGATTTCACACACAATTAAACACAGATAGTTTCAATTTCATCATTATTTCTGTTTACTATTAAGTAACAAACACGAGGGTAACTAAGCAGAAGAAAATGTTACTTAGGTTTCCTGGACCTTTATATATCCTGAACTCACTTTCTAAATGGTTCACTGCTTCCAGTTTTCAGGGGAATCTAATAAGTCACTGACAGATATGCAACACACCTAACGTACAGTTAATGTGGGTGCGACCATAAATGACCGTAGTCTACATTTATTTATGATTGTCTATGGTAGCCTAATGTAGTTTTACAACTTTAGCTGTGAGCCATATCGACTATGTGACGAAAATTGGTTTATGGCTGTAATCAGTCACTTAAGATTGAATCAAATACTTAAATGCGCATAACTTTAGGCGTTTCGAACATTCGTCCCTCATCAGGTGTCTTATTTATTAAAGTCCAATACAAAACACGTCAGTATGCTATATCATGACGTTCATGTGTTCCAACGGTTCTCTGGAACCGAAATGTATCTTCCCCATGTCGGCTTTCAAATGTTTTTGCAACCATGACTTATTTTACAAATAGTTGATAATTAATTTAGCGAGATTCGATTCAGTTGTTCTAATTGTCTAAACAAATCAAGAGCGGATTCGGGATTTTAGAATCTCATCCTCAGGTGTATGGAATTATTGTATCTGGTAACACGTAACATGCCAGTCAGAGCTCCAATCACTGCATGTTGGCGAAAACTATCCATCGCCAAAGACTACTGTGTGGAGGGCCACGCTGAAGGGTAAATAGTATTCACACATCACTTTAGTGGATTTGGAATTATTCTGTTCCACGAAGTCTGAAGATATTTGGCATGTGTCGCACATCTTGCCGAATAGTTTTGTTGATACGTTCTCCCAAGGGTGCTTTAAACAACTAGAGCAGTGGTCGCCAAACTTTTTTGTTCACGAGCCACCACTGACATTTCGGGGCGGCAGCTAGGGCCGCTCATGTACCGATCTTATTACTAACTGGGAACCTACATAAAGTAATTTGTTATGAGGCCCCTATGGCTATAGTGAGAGCGCGATACGTTTCTTGCCGGTCCCCACGTACTGATCGTTCACAGTAGTCGACTGTTCTCTGTTTCATATTGCTGCCGCCCTCAGTGAATCCAACGTTCTGACACTGTAATTGGCTAGCGAAATGTTGTTGTGTTTTCCGTATGAGTGGATTATTAACTACTAATAACGGTAACTGTACTTATGCTGACATGCTTTATGCAATATGAAACACGATTACAACGTTTACTTATAACTGCTGCGAGGCACTCAGTTATTTGCTAGATGTTTTCCAGTCTCTGTCTTCCCTTACATTTTTGACCCTCCACAGAGTCTTCTTTTAATACCAAGGAAGTTATTCCCTGATGCCTAACACATGTATCATCGTGTCTCCTTTTCAGTGTTTTTCAAATGTTTCTTTCATGGCTGATTGTAAGGAGAGCGTCCTCATACCTTACCTTATCAGTCCATCCGATTTTCAACATTCTTCTGTAGCACCATATCTCAGACGCTTCGGCTCTCTTCTGTTCCGGTTTTCCCATTGGATTACATCAGCCTTAATTTAATTTCATATTTCTTGCTACAAATAGTATGGCGTTCAAACACGACCGTCTCTATAATGCGCATTCGCAAATTCATGACCCTACCGTCTCAAAATCCATACAGCAAGTGATCGGTACGAGTCGCGCACGCCCATTTGAGTTGTCAGTACTGAGAGACAAACAACAAAACATTCCCCCTCTCACATCCTCTAACCCCGCAGTGGCCATGCCGCTGAACTTCTCTCTCTGAGCTAAGCGGCCTAACGGCCAAACTAACCAACGCTACTAAAAATTAAGCACGTCTTGAGCTATTATTGTCTCCGTAAGTATTTTTGTTTGCTACTGGGCGCAATAAGCTCTTAACGTTAGTCGACGTTTTTGGATTTGGTTGTCGGTTGTTAGAGGAGTATTACTATAAAATTCTGGGGACAACCGTTGGGCCGCACGAACAGGTGATTACGACCGCAGTTTGACCACCACTGTACTAGAATGTATCGCCAGTTAAGTAATACAATTAAAGACCAACATCTTAATTGGTACTGTAATCAGCGTTCTAGGTAGCAACCTTTAAATGATCAGCACGTAGAAATATACTGTTATCATAAATTACTGACGCGCTTTTATAAATTCACCGTAGCTACATTAATTGACATACTGTGACAAAACTTTGACACACATATAGAAAAACTCGCAGAGTTTTGTGTTTTTGCAGCCGCACTTCAGATTTGTGCCAAGAGTGCACAGCAGAGAGCAGTCAGGCAAGATGGCGATGGGCGCCGACAAAGCGTACGTTTTATGAGAAACTCTTCTTCAGTGACGAAGCAAAATTTTTTGACTTGTGAGTGGCACGGTGTTAAGGGCACGATGTCCGCATCTGGGGAAAGGTAATCCCCACGATATCGTGGAGCGCATTCGAGATTCACTAATAGTTAATGTGTTCTGTGCAGTCTCAATGTTTAAAGCTTACAGTCCCTCCTTCTTCTTCTTCAGCGAAAAGGCCATTACAGGACTCGGTATCTCTACATGTTGGAAAATTAGCTCATGCCACAACTGGTTGAACATTAATAAAACCGACAAAATGCAGCTGCGGTTTCCTGGCTCAAAATGAGGTAACTTGCCCATGCCCATATCCCAAACGCCATCTCGGTTTGTTACCAACATAACTATCAGACCATTCCGCTGCTTACAGTACACTGCGCCAACCACACAGCCAGCAACTCACAAGGAACGTACGGCACTTGGTCAGAGAAACTAATTCGTCAGCGCCATCTACCGTGGCAACGACGCATTTCCCGACAAATGTTCATAACACCTCCTTTCCTCCATTTTCAGTCAGGAATCCGTTTCTGCAGCTTGTCAATTTTATTCGTGTTCACTATGTTTAGTTACAGCAAATCTGTGATATCATATACACTAATGGCCATTAAAATTCCTACACCACGAAGATGACGTGCTACGGACGCGAAATTTAACCGACAGGAAGGAGATGCTGTGATATTCAAATGAATTGCTTTTCAGAGCATTCACACAAGGAAGGCGCCGGCGGAGACACCTACAACGTGCTAGAAGGCCGTTAGAGACTGTCGTTTACAATTCCTTTGCTTCCGTTACTACCAACAGCACTCGGCACGGTTGAACGGTCATCCATCAAAGTACGCGCCGTGCGCGACAGTGCTTAACTTCGGTGAGCGAATGGGAACCGGTCAAAGATTTGAGATATACATTGGCATCGAACGTGGGAGTACTAAATGTTATATTTGAAAATATTTCGTTCGTAGGATTCTGGCCACCTGTGTATTTTCGAAAAGAAACGGTTTCATAGGCCTTAAGCTGAGCACGGATTAAAAAAATCACAACGTTAATCGTAGACGCCCTCTATAGCTAAATTACTGCCCTTCGCGCATTTTCTCGCTGCTGTCTACAGGCAGTCCTATCAAACTACTGTGTTTCGTGAAAGGTATTATACGTGAATTTTCCGGGTCGAAAACAAATTTGCCAGTAGTGAGATGTTTTCATTTGAAGCACCGGTCGATTCCATTCGCTTGTTCAGAAGAGGCGGCCATTGACAAGATGTGCATACTGTCAACACTGTATTTTAATTTATTTTTATTTTCTCTGCATCATTTTCATTAGAGCCTATTTTAATTTTTATATAGCCTAAAAGAGCTACTGAAGGAGCCTATTTGAGCTGCCTAAAACACACTTTTTTACGACCTAAAAATCCGTGGTCTACTGATCAGTGTCCACAGTTAGGTAATTTCTTTCCTTCCTTTCTGTCTTCCTTTAAAATAACCTTGTACCGAGAAGGAAATTGTCTAATGCAGTTTGTAAATTGTCTAATTCCGCATCATTTTCGTAAAAATCGTGCAAATGATTTACAGGCTCTCTATCTTCCGAAAACCGAGATTGAGCATTATCTTTAATGGTCACACTTTAGAATGAGATGTTAAATCCTAAGCTTTCCTTCTTGACACGTACACTTGCTTTATGGGCGGTAGCAATTAATCCTGTCTATGGTTCAAATGGCTCTGAGTACTATGGGACTTACCTTCTGAGGTCACCAGTCCCATAGAACTTGCAACTACTTAAACCTAACTAACCTAAGGACATCACACACATCCATGCCCGTGGCAGGATTCGAACCTGCCATCGTAGAGGTCGCGCGGTTCCAGACTGTAGCGCCTAGAACCGCTCGGCCACAGCGGCCGGCTGATCCTGTCTGCTGTGACGATGAACTGCTTTAACTCATATCACCAGAAGAAGTAATACTTGATCGAGCTTTAGATACAAGCAAGAATTACGAGTACAGGTAGAGTTCCATGGGAAAGGATCATGGGACTGGTTCGTGCAGTGAATACGAGGACGCAGTGTACCGAGGTCGACACACACACACACACACACACACACACACACACACACACACACACACCTGGTACCGCCTGCAGCTGGCGCGTGCACCCGCACAGTAAGTTCCGTTCTTAACGGCCGCTCCGCCTGCAACCTCATTCCTCGGCTACCCTCGCGCGGCGTCGACGTCTGCGGTTACGGGGCCGGGTCCGGGGCGGTAATCACAGCGACCCTTGTGCACCCCCCCACCCCCCCTCCCCCCCTCCTCCTCCTCCTCTTCCACCCGCACAGCGTTCCGCTGCTGGGTTTAATTAAACACGGACCGGCGACTTAGCGCCGGCTCCTGCGCTGACCCGCCGACGAAAAACGCGGAAGGCTGGCCGGCCGCCAGACCGTGCGCGCTTCTAATGAAGCTAAGCAGCCTTCTTAACGGCCACGGCGACCTCTGCGCGCTCTCTCTCTCTCTTATGTGTGTGTGTGTGTGTGTGTGTGTGTGTGTGTGTGTGTGTGTGTGTGTACTGTAGGACCCTCTGACCCGCGAAAGCTTCGGACTAGCTTCACAGGTACGTGGCAGAGATGTTTTCGTGGCAGAGATGGTCAAAAAATCTAATTAGTATTACGATGTAGTCTGCTAAGTACAGAATAACTGCACGCATCGGACTTCGTCCATGAGGTCAGCGACGTATTTCGTATGCTGTATACACTACTGGCGGTTAAAATTGCTACACCAAGAATAAATGCAGGTGATAAACGGGTATTCATTGGACAAATATGTTATACTAGAAATGACATGTGATTACATTTTCAGGCAATTTAGATGAATAGATCATGAGAAATCAGTACGCAGAACAACAATCTCTGGCCGTAATAACGGACTTGATATGCCTGGGCATTGAGTCAAACAGAGCTTGGATGGCGTGTACAGGTACAGCTGCCCATGCAGCTACAACACGATACCACAGTTCATCAAGAGTAGTGACTGGCGTATTGTGACGAGCCATTGCTCGGCCACCATTGACCAGACGTTTTCAATTGGTGAGAGATCTGGAGAATATGCTGGCCAGGGCAGCAGTCGAACATTTTCTTTTCAAATGGTTCAAATGGCTCTGAGCACTATGGGATTTAACATCTATGGTCATCAGTCCCCTAGAACTAAGAACTACTTAAACCTAACTAACCTAAGGGCAGCACACAACGCCTAGTCATCACGAGAGGCATTTCCTTGCATTGTATGTGCGCTAGGTTTATATTCTTTAGCTTGTCTGTTGCTCCCTTACGTGTTAATGTCGAGCAGTACCGAGTTACCGTTGCTGCAAGGTGCGTCGCAAAAGTTTGTTAGGATACAGTGACGTCATTCGCACTTAGTCACAGCTTTATATAATAATTACCAGGTTCAGTTTACATTAAGTTCAGTTCACATTTCATTTCAGGCGTTCTTATTCTGACAGTACAGTGTTATATGTTTGCGTGTGACATTTAAAGTTCGGAATTTTATTTAACCAGCACTGGTGTATAAATCTGCAGGGCAATTTTTACAGAATTGGCTGTTCTTTCGAAGCTCGCTTTGTAAATGTACGTAGAATTTTTACTGTGTTAGTTTCTATGTGTTGGAATAGCAAGAAACGTGCTATGCCATTAAGTTCAGTAGCAGTGTTCACCGAAGTGCACAGTACAGAATATCAACTGGATAGCCTCTTCAGTTTTACGTTTTCGAAATATTTTTGCTAAAGCGTAACTGCAATACAGTTACACAGTTTCAGATGGATTTTGCGACTTTTTATTACAGGGTTTACGTAAGACCATCACTTTAATTCTTCAGGTTCACATTATAACACATACATACATGAAATTTTAAGTACAGGAAACCAATTTACAACAACAACAACACTCGATACTATAAAAAAAAGACAGTTACATCTTATGTTTCCGAAGTGATAGTTGCAGCATTATTACAACTTCTCGTAAACGTAGCCCTGTACGTCCAGATGTGTTCTGAGTCTTCGTCTTTCCGAATCCGAGTCCAGCGTCTTAGTACTGTGCCCCCTCGATCGGTACAAAGTGTAACAGTTCTGGCTCTAGCAGCCATTGCTTCATTTCTGCGGATAACATCTCAGCTGATTGAAGCTACGAGGGCAGTTCAGAGAGTAGGGAACGTTTCCGCTTGACGCCGCTAGGCGCGTAGGTCGCGTATATTTTGGTATGTTCGAATTTTAAATGTGCACTGTAATCGAAAATTCCACCAGTTGTGAGGTGCGGTTTATGATACGGTTTTTGTTGGCAAAAAACCTAAAACCTATAGAAATCCATCGTGAACTGCGCGAAGTGTAAGGAAAAAACGTAAGGACTGAATGTTCCGTCCTGAAACGGTGCATTCGGTTTAGAAATGGCAAAACCAACGTTCATGTCGCTATAGTTGACGAAACGATTCGTGAAAACCGTCGATTCACAATAACGGAGCTCTCGCTTTCTTTTCCACACGTTTCACGAACTTTGTTGTTTGAAATTGTCACTCAGAAGCTAGGCTACCACAAATTTTGTGCACGATGGGTGACCATAAAGAACAGCGAATGGGGGCAACGTTGACATTTCTGGAGGCCTACCACAAACATGGGGATTCATTACTAGATCGAATCGTAGCCAGTGACGAGACTTGGGTGAAACACGTCAATTGCTAGACAAAATTATAATCCATGGAGTGGAGGCACACAAGCTCCCCACAAAAACCAAGAAAATGTCAGCAAGGAAGCTGATGGCGACAGCGTTTTGGGATAGGCAAGGTGTGCTTCTTGTTCATTTTCTCGAACATGGAGCAGTCATAAATTCTTGTTCCCTTCCTTGAAAATTCCTTGTGGGAGGGGAAGGGACACCAATTTAATATCTTACGTACATTCGATATTCAACATTCCGCTAAATGACATTAGACCAGTAGAAATTTCAGTATGAGAACTTTAAAAACAGCCTAAAAGCCAACATATTACTATCTACAGTTCAATTTCACTCCGTCTCCACCTTGGTGTGTTGAGGCGTCAACACTCCACGATGTAAAATTTTTGTATGATTCAAGAGAGGATGTCGGAGGGTACCGAGACCATTTTTAATATGATGAGTGTAATGAAGAAAAGCAGTTTTTACATTTACTCAGAATACCAGTTTCGAGTTAGGTATTATCATCAGTTCTATATCTAATTACTGCGAATCGCAGTTCGTCAGCAGCGCGATGATTCAGTTAAACCATTGAAGTTTCACCTTGTTAACTTAACTGCGAACCGCAGTGATTATGTGGTTAGTTCAATAAACCATTGCCATACAGCTGTTAATATACGCATGAATACGTCCTTTTTGGTTCTTCATTTTCTACTTATTCTGCACATGAACGAAGTTCAACAATTCAGACAACGGCAAACTCGTAGTGAACAATCAGAATTACTTCTTACGCAATTCACTCGTTACAAGCAACGTGCTGAAAGTACACTAACTGATCAAAAGCACCCGAACACTCCCAAAAACATACGTTTTTAATACTAGGTGCATTGTGCTGCCACCTACTGCCAGGTACTCTAAATCAGCGACGTCATTAGTCATTAGACATCGTGAGAGAGAGCAGAATGGGGTGCTCCGCGGAACTCACGGTCTTCGAACGTGGTCAGGCGATTAGGTGTCACTTGTGTCATACGTCTGTAAGCGAGATTTCCTAGGTCAACTGTTTCCGATGTGATAGTTAAGTAGAAACGTGAAGGGGGACGTACAGCACAAAAGCGTATAGGCCGATCTCGTCTGTTAACTGACAGAGACCGCCAACAGTTAAGGAGGGTCGTAATGTGTAATAGGCAGACATCTGTGAAGACCATCACACAGGAATTCCAAACTCCATCAGGATCCACTGCAAGTACAATGACAGTTAGCAGGGAGGTGAGAAAACTTGGATTTCATGGTCGAGCGGCTGCTCATAAACCACACATCACGCCGGTAAACGCCAAACGACGCCTTGCTTGGTGTAAGTAGTGTAAACATTGGACGACTGAATAGTGAAAAAACGTTGTATGGAGTGACGAATCACGGTACACAATGTGGCGATCCGATGGCAGGGTGTGGGTATGGCGAATGACCGGCGAACGTCACCTGCCAGCGTCTGTTGTTGTTGTTGTTGTGGTGGTGGTGTGGTCGTGTTGTTTTGTGTGGCACTATGCAGCACAGGCCTACATTGATGTTTTAAGCACGTTCTTGCTTCACACTGTTGAAGAGCAATTCGGGGATAGCGATTGCATCTTTCAACACGATCGAGCACTTGTTCATAATGCACAGGCTGTGGCGGAGTGGTTACACGACAAGAACATCCCTGTAGTGGACTGGCCTACACACACAGTCCTGACCTGAATCCTATACCAACACCTTGAGGACGTTTTGGAACGCAGATTTCGTACCAGGCCTCACCGACCGACATCGATACTTCTCCTCAGTGCATCACTCCGTGAAGAATGAGCTGCCATTCCCCAAGAAACTTTCCAGCACCTGACTGAACATATGCCTGCGAGAGTGGAAGCTGTAATCAAGGCTAAGGGTGGGCCAACACGACGCTGAGGATTGCCGATGGAGAGCACCACGAACTTGTCATTTTTAGCGAAGTGTCCGGATACTTTTGGTCACATAGTGTAAATTCTTGGTTGCGGAAGAAGAAAATGTGTTGAACATTCGTGAACGTCTTTGTGCAGTGTATGGTTGTGATGCAGTTGGTAGGAATACTTCCAGGCGATGGGCAAAGAGAGGTAAGGGTTCTGGAAGTGCAGAAATTTATCTGCATGATCGACCAACCCTAAATCCCAGAAATGGCCCCTACGGACTTCGGTCTGTCTGTGTCACTTAACGATGATGATCAGGGAGTAATTCATGCAGTGAAAACGTGGCTAAGAGCACAGGACTAGAGCTTTTACAACAGGGAATACACCCTCTTTCACAGCGCTGGCGTAAGGCCACAGAAAGTTGCGCAGAAAAATGAGAACACGTAAAAGAAACATAATGATAGCGTCACCCAATTCTAACTCTTAAAAATAAATATGGACAAAAAACTGTGGGGCATTATTTGTTTTACGACCCTTGTGGATATGGACCTGAAGATGACCTACAACTAAGGTTGAAAACAGTAAACTGAATAAATATAAAGAGTGACCAAGAGGACGTCTGTCTGTCTTATAACGTAAAACATGCTTTACAACTATGCAATCAGTATTTTATTTATATATAGGCACTGATTACGTCTGTGAACTCTCAATAGTAATAGAATAGAGACAATTATATTTTGTATTTGTACAAGATTACGTACTAGATTTGTGAAATAATATCTGTGTCGGCGAGTCCTGAAACTGCCACAGAAAAGAATTAGTAAAGAAAAACCAGAGATTTCATCACAATCAGCCATTGTATAAATAGAAGTGTAAGAAAATAATGTCGTCGTCGTCTTTTTGGAGTCACGTAGAGAGGAGGAACCTGTGACGCTATGTTTCTACATCTACATCACTACTCTGCAATTCACATTTAAGTGCTTGGCAGAGGATTCATCGAACCACAATCATACTATCTCTCTACCATTCTACGAACACCTAAACCTTTCTGTTCGAACTCTGATTTTATTTTGATGATCATTCCTACCTATGTAGGTTGGGCTCAACAAAATATTTTCGCATTCGGAAGAGAAAGTTGGTGACTGAAATTATGTAAATAGATCTCGCCGAGACGAAAAACGTCTTTGTTATAATGACTTCCATCCCAACTCGCGTATCATATCTGCCACACTCTCTCCCCTATTACGTGATAATACAAAACGAGCTGCCCTTTTTTGCACCCTTTCGATGTCCTCCATCAATCCCACCTGGTAAGGATCCCACACCGCGCAGCAATATTCTAACAGAGGACGAACGAGTGTAGTGTAAGCTGTCTCTTTAGTGGACTTGTTGCATCTTCTAAGTGTCCTGCCAATGAAACGCAACCTTTGGCTCGCCTTCCCGACAATATTATCTATGTGGTCCTTCCAACTGAAGTTGTTCGTAATTTTAACACCCAGGTACTTAGTTGAATTGACAGCCTTGAGAATTGTACTATTTATCGAGTAATCGAATTCCAACGGATTTCTTTTGGAACTCATGTGGATCATCTTTACACTTTTCGTTATTTAGCGTCAACTGCCACCTGCCACACCATACAGCAATCTTTTCTAAATCGCTTTGCCACTGATACTGGTCTTCGGATGACCTTACTAGACGGTAAATTACAGCATGATCTGCGAACCATCTAAGGGAACTGCTCAGATTGTCACCCAGGTCATTTATATAGATCAGGAACAGCAGAGGTCCCAGGACGCTTCCCTGGGGACCACCCGATATCACTTCAGTCTTACTCGATGATTTGCCGTCCATTACTACGAACTGCGACCTTCCTGACAGGAAATCACGAATCCAGTCGCACAACTGAGACGATACCCCATAGCTCCGCAGCTTGATTAGAAGTCGCTTGTGAGGAACGGTGTCAAAAGCTTTCCGGAAATCTAGAAATACGCATAGGTAGCTTCCATTTGTCAAGATTGTACGCAGGACGCCATGTGTGTGAACTTGTTACTATTCGAGTCAAAAATGTAGTTATTTAATGAGAACTTGCATGGTATTGTTAGAGAGCTTGCCTGGCATTTTACCCATTTAAAGACATTTTCAGCTTTTTAAGTAATGTTCGTCGTGCAGAGCTGCGACACGACGGAGCGAGCCGCCGCCGCGGCAGATTCAAATCTGATGATAAGGGCAATCATACCGCAATAAGCGGTCAGGTAAAAAGTGAATTTAAAATTGTTTCTTACAGCAGTTCGAGATCAGGGTACAAAGCAGCAGATTTTACGTTGTGTTTCAACGCGGGCTGCTGATATTGTAAACTTTAACAGCGTCAAAGTTAAAATACTTTCATGTTTCAAACTGAAATCTTGCTATAAAAAAATATTATTGACTGGTAAAAGTTATAGAAAAATCATTTTCTAGTTAATAATGATAGTCTCATGCTCTAGTGTTAGCCGTGGCACTGATTAATAATTAATGTTGACAAAAAATTCACAGCAAGGTTTGAGGTTCTTTAAGCATTGCGCTCGGTAATTTCATATTTTTATAACAGAAATAATTTAAGAATATTTTTACGATAGTTGTAGCATAGATGGATATGTTGTGCATTCTATTGAGTTAGAGTAACAAAACAGTGTTCATTTAATAAGAAGCCAGTTCCAGTATCTAACAACACTACCACAACAAAGGTCCAAGTTTAATAATGATTGTGGTGTTGCTCACGCTGCTGAATACTGCATTTTCGGGAAACAACAAAGTTATTATGTGGCAGGTGTCATTAGAGCACAGTTAATAAAGTTATTTCATGTAATAATGAATAAACTAGGCACTCATCTTTTCGTGTTTCACACGCTGGCCTCGTTGTAAAATCATGGTTCAATCGTCGAAAATCTAGCTAGTGATGATTCCAAGCTCGGATGCAAAAAGGCCTAGGTTTTATTCTGCTATATTCAAAAGTTTTGTAGATATGCTTCACAAACCATTCTTGAAGATTTAACTTGAAAACATCTTCCTCACTGTTAAAGTTGACATTTTATAAGCTGACGACAATATGCGTCTTTCCAACATGACGTCCAAGACTTGACTTTCTCAAGGTCCGACTCTCTAACAACTAACTAATAATCGCTTACGCGCCCAAAAATCAGAGTTACAAGTACGTCAAAGATCATAGTGACAAAAGAAAGAATACACACAAGAATAATATCATTGCAATATAAACATATCGACGAATCAAAGTACCTCTACATCAATGAAATCAAATCTCAATGTTGTCTCAAAAATATGTCAACAACTTTACAGCAATACAGTAGAATATTGCTGGTATCAAGAGGTTCAGGTGAGCTGCCGTAATGGTTACGCAATTCAAGTACCACGACAAGTATAATAATAATTTATCTCATTTGTTCGCAACAACATTTTTTTGCACATACAATTAACCACAGTAAACCAGGGTACAGAAAAAATATTGGAGCGCGAAAATCTTCATCGTAATATTGTTCGGTTCTTCCAATGTCTCAAGTCCAGGTATCGTGCACTGCTATCTGATGTTTTATGGTAAACTTCCCAGGTAGTCATCATAAATAGCTTAAAACTGAAGTTTGTTTACTTCCACAAAGCCTACTAAAGAACAAAAGCTTCTGCGCGTTCCCGTGTTAAGCGTGAGCCATTGTCGCTAGAGATAAGGCTTGTTTGGAGTCGGTTGCTAAGGGCCGAAGCACGGCAAAGCAAAGGGCAGCCATAGAGGTTGACCGCAAGCCCTACCCAACCCTAACACGGGCAGACACTTGGGAAAACACGCCACGCAGCGTTGACCTACGGCATTCGGATGCGCCACGCGCTAAAAGCATCAGGGCGCCAGTAGAATTTTTCATGGCTGCCCTTTCTCGACAGCTCCGCTCCCACTTTGCTGGAATAAAACAATAACGTGTCGCTAAAAGCCCGTAACATGTATGTTTCATGGGCGCTGATCAGGATAATGTACACTCTCGCGTAGCGCTGCGTCGGCTTTTGCACGACGTACAGCGACGGACGCAACGCGTTCGTTATTAGCGTCGCACAGAACGCCAATTACCCGAGGCATATAATCCATTGGTCACATACAGAACCTCCAGTTCACACTGGATTGTGGACGATAATTATGTCGCTTCAATCTTTGGCGACTGACGGAGAACTGTATCGACCTGTAAAAGCGCTACTGTGGAACAGGAAATTGAACATACATTACTGGAGATTAAACTTTTATTCATTCTGTGCACATATTCAGTAACTTTGCAGGAGAACGTAATTACAACGCTGTGAGATAACTGCCAAAAGGGTATCAACAGTATAGCATGTGTATCTATTCGAATTCAACTTCCACTTGCAACCAACTGTGGTTCAAGATAAAATCGCTATTCTGTTTCGTGAGACGTCGATGGTATTTTCTTTTTTTTTTTTTTTCGTGTTCAGCGTACATGAGATGGTAAACGGATTTTTTCCGAATAGAACCGTCTAGATCATTTAATATATTAAATATACTATGGCACTGCGGCTACTGTCAACGTTAGATCAAGACTTGGAACCCGTAAAACAAGGTTTAGTTTCAGTGGGAGTAAAACTTCTTCCTAAAAGGGAGAGTGGATTAATAAGTTTCATTTTTTAGTCTCTGTGGCGCACTCATTAGTGTCTGGCTGGGCTAAGTCAACAACCAGTACAAAACCGTACGGGTTTCATGCGTAATTTATTTGGAATTATCTTTCCAAGTACAATAAATAATGTAATGATAATAACTTTTTACACGCTTACTCGTACGTCACATATATTGCACACGTCTCCCCCATTCCCCTTGTCCTGTTCGTATCTCGTCCCCCC
Source organism: Schistocerca gregaria (assembly GCF_023897955.1). Classification (NCBI taxonomy): domain Eukaryota; kingdom Metazoa; phylum Arthropoda; class Insecta; order Orthoptera; family Acrididae; genus Schistocerca; species Schistocerca gregaria. Next base: position 469,216,178 of record NC_064927.1, on the reverse strand, counting down.
TCTCTCTTTCCATTTCCACGTCCCTCTTCCCTGTCGATTTTTTTCTCCTCTTCCTCTGTTCCTCCTCATCTCTGTATTAGTTTCCTATATTATTCTGTTTTCGTCCCCATCCCAACCCCAGAGATATGGAATGTACATGCATTCTTACAAAGTAAGTTCAGCATCGCTGTTACGAAAATGACTATAGTATATCCGATATTTCATTTATATGTGACTACGCCGAGCTGATTTTCTGTTTAACTGTTCACAATGTCATTAAGGCTCCATTATATATATTATATAAAAGAAATTATTCAGGTAGTGAAGGGAAACGAAAATTTAATAGTTATGGGTGACTGCAATTCGAGAGTAGGAAAAGGGAGAGAACAAAACATAGCAGGTAATTATGGATTGGGGCTAAGAAATGAAACAGGAAGCCGCCTGGTAGAGTTTTGCACAGAGCATAACTTAATCATAGCTAACACTTGGTTCAAGAATCATGAAAGAAGGTTGTATACATGGAAGAATCCTGGAGATACTAGAAGGTATCAGATAGATTATATAATGGTAAGACAGAGATTTAGGAACCAGGTTTTAAATTGTAAGACATTTCCAGGGGCAGATGTGGACTCTGACCACAATCTACTGGTTATGACCTGTAGATTAAGAAATTGCAAAAAGGTGGGAATATAAGGACATGGGACCTGGATAAACTGAAAGAACCAGAGGTTGTACAGAGTTTCAGGGAGAGCATAAGTGAACAACTGACAGGGATGGGGGAAAGAAATACATTAGAAGAAGAATGGGTAGCTTTGAGGGATGAAGTAGTGAAGGCAGCAGAGGATTAAGTAGGTAAAAAGACGAGGGCTAGTAGAAATCCTTGGGTAACAGAAGAAATATTGAATTTAATTGATGGAAGGAGAAAATATAAAAATGCAGTAAATGAAGCAGGCAAAAAGGAATAGGATGGGTAGAGCACAAATGTAAGGTGGTAGAGGCTTATCTCACTAAGGGTAAGATAGATACTGCCTACAGGAAAATTGAAGAGGCCTTTGGAGAAGAGAGAACCGCTTGTATGAATGTCAAGAGCTCAGATGGAAACCCAGTTCCAAGCAAAGAAGTGAAAGCAGAAAGGTGGAAGGAGTATATAGAAGGTTTATACAAGGGCGATGTACTAGAGGACAATATTATGGAAATAGAAGGGGATGTAGATGAAGATGAAATGGGAGATAGGATACTGCGTGAAGAGTTTGACAGAGCACTGAAAGACCTGAGTCGAAACAAGGCCCCGGGAGTAGACAACATTCCATTAGAACTACTGACGGCCTTGGGAGAGCCAGTCATGACAAAACTCTACCAGCTGGTGAGCAAGATGTATGAGACAGGCGAAATACCCTCAGACTTCAAGAAGAATATAATAATTCCAATCCCAAAGGAAGCAGGTGTTGACAGATGTGAAAATTGCCGAACTATCAGTTTAATAAGCCACTGCTGCAAAATACTAACGCGAATTCTTTACAGACGAATGGAAAAATTGGTAGAAGCCAACCTCGGGAACGATAAATTTGGATTCCGTAGAAATATTGGAACACGTGAGGCAATACTGACCTTACGACTTATCTTAGAAGAAAGATTAAGGAAAGGCAAACCTACGTTTCTAGCATTTGTAGACTTAGAGAAAGCTTTTGACAATGTCGACTGGAATACTCTCTTCCAAATTCTAAAGGAGGCAGGGGTAAAATACAGGGAGCGAAAGGCTATTTACAATTTGTACACAAACCAGATGGCAGTTATAAGAGTCGAGGGACATGAAAGGGAAGCAGCGGTTGGAAAGGGAGTGAGACGGGGTTGTAGCCTCTCCCCGATGTTATTCAATGTGTATATTCAGCAAGCAGTAAAGGAAACAAATGAAAAATTCGGAGTAGGTATTAAAATCCATTGAGAAGAAATGGAAACTTTGAGGTTCGCCGATGACATTGAAATTTATCAGAGACAGCAAAGGACTTGGAAGAGCAGTTGAACGGAATTGACAGTGTCTTGAAAGGAAGATATAAGATGAACATCAACAAAAGCAAAACGAGGATAATGGAATGTAGTCGAATTAAGTCGGGGGATGCTGAGGGAATTAGATTAGGAAATGAGACACTTAAAGTAGCAAAGGAGTTTTGCTATTTTGGGAGCAAAATAACTGATGATGGTCTAAGTAGAGAGAATATAAAATGTAGACTGTCAATGGCAAGGAAATCGTTTCTGAAGAAGAGAAATTTGTTAACATCGAGTATTGATTTAAGTGTGAGGAAGTCGTTTCTGAAAGTATTTGTATGGGGTGTAGCCATGTATGGAAGTGAAACATGGACGATAAATAGTTTAGGCAAGAAGAGAATAGAATCTTTCGAAATGTGGTGCTACAGAAGAATGCTGAAGATTAGATGGGTAGACCACATAACCAATGATGAAGTATTGAATAGAATTGGGGAGGAGTTTGTGGCACAGCTTACCAAAAAGGAGGGATCGGTTGGTTCTGAGGCATCAAAGGATCACCAATTTAGCATTGGAGGGCAGCGTGGAGGGTAAAAATCGTAGAGAGAGACCAAGAGATTCAGAAGGATGTAGGTTGCAGTAAGTACTGGGAGATGATGAATCTTGCACAGGATAGGGTAGCATGGAGAGGTGCATCAAACCAGTCTCAGGTCTGAAGACCACAGCAACATATTAGAACATGTTTTTAAGGGAGATCTGAAGATGGTAATTGCCGAGCGAAACCGCTAGTTGAGGACATAAAAAGTATGTGATCACAGACAGAAATAAAGAAATTTTTTGCATCAAACATGTGTTGAAGCTCAGGGCAGTTTCACCACTCAGCATACAACAGGCTTTGGTTGCAGTTGTCAGTGATGATAAAATCCTCTGGGTTGTTACGCCACACTGTATTCCTCGTCACCATCGCTCTACGTTTCAACACTTCTGCTTGGAACCTTTTCAAGGGAATAAGACGCGGCCTAACAGCTAAGAAGATTTTTACCATCATTGTTTGATCATCGGCTGGGATATATTCAGGAGATGGGCGAGCCAACTGTAAGAAGCAGACTGACAAGATAAGAACGAAAAATAAACTTCAAATCGCCACTAGAATTTATCGACATCTTTCGGGTAAGATAATAATCTGTATAAAATCACTTGCCGATAATTCGTAGGTTGAAAAGCCATCTCTTGTCGTGAAGGGGTTGTGCGACCAGGTAGGAACTCACGTACCTGTAAACAAAACAAAAAACGTTTCACTGTGTATAACATGAAAATGTTGTATAAAACTTACTGTACATATCTATGAACATGTCCAAAGACGAAGCTACTTACTAGCTAAGAAATTTTGTCTCAGTTACCCCAAGTACTACAACAAAAATGCCGTTATCAATGCTTCTATTATTAATGCACAAAAAATATGTGAACTACACAAAGAAGCAAAACGATAAACAAAAATGTAGAATTTTACAGTTTACTTATGTCTTGTACAACAATCATTTCTACAATCCTTCATTCTTCCTTCCATATTTTGGATTGTGTTTTAGCAACCCATTTAACTTTAAAATTAATCTAGTAGCTTTTTCTGTATTTCAAGTTTATTTCTTGATTCCTTCTGCCTCGTGATGACTGCGTGTTGTGTGATGTCCTTAGGTTAGTTAGATTTAAGTAGTTCTAAGTTCTAGGGGACTGATGACCATAGATGTTAAGTCCCATAGTGCTCAGAGCCCTTTCCTTGGTTCCTTATCGTTATTTTTAGTTTAGTAAGGCAACTGTCTGTTCACCAGATGCTGTAGAGACGTGAAATACATTGTAATTCGATTTTTAATTTGCATTAATGACAGATATAAGTAGAAAACTTAATATAGATTTAAACTGACTAATGTCGATTTCTTTTTCTTTTCGTATTGTAGACTATGAACGTTGTCAATGAACGGCCAAAACCAGTGGGCGTCGGTATCATGTTATAAATGTGATTGTCTCTAAAATAAAAGTAAATGTGTAAGACGTCAACAACTCTTCTGCAAAGACATAATTTTTTTTATATTTTTCCATGTACACAAATTTCCTCCCTTCACTCTCCCGTAACCGGTCGTCGAAGGGAAAGGATGCAGTGGTTAACTTGCCCCGTCCCACCCTCCACCCCTCGCCTCACTCTCTCTCTCTCTCTCTCTCTCTCTCTCTCTCTCTCTCCCTCCCGTTAAACACTTGCACTCGGCTGACCCCGAGTCCCTGTTACGCTGTTACCTTTAAAGCGCCGAAGTTTGTAGGACGCTAGGGCCTTGCAGAGCACTAAACTCGCCAGCCCCCGTACTGCTGTACGCTAATAACAGGTAACGACTCCCGGCAAACGAGGAAACACAGCCAGGTGCAAGCAAAGCGGAGGAGCCAACTCCTTCAGGGGTAGTTTATTACGCGACTTTCAAAAGTTGGTGTGCAACGGAGGCGGAGGACTGCTTTTGGCTTGTTTTGCAAAACTGTTTTGTGGGGGTTAATCAAAGTGTGATTGTGGTACTTTAGATTACTGGAAGGCGTACCTGTGTAGGTGAGGTGACTACCCACGAAAAGCACGAACTTATTTCCTGGTCCTGACTCACATTTTCGTTTTTAAATGATTATAAGTGTACACGAAAAAATTAGAAATTCGAAGAGCTTGGTGAACACAATTCACAAATATGAGGTCTTTTGCAGTCTCATAATAAAAGGACTGATATCTACCACTGTGGCGGAGGTCATGGTAATACCCTGACAAAGAACGTAAAAAAAAACGAAAGAAAGTCACGTCGTAACAGTAGACGTGATTTTTCATACTTTGCCTCAATACTGGCTTGTACAGACAGGTCAGGTCACTCGGATGGACAAACATCGATGGTCTCCCAAAATTATGATTTAGTCCCCGAAATGTTTAATATGTGGCAATATTCTCGCTGGTCAGCGAAAGTTTAGTATCGAACGCCATTATAATAAATTTCACAAGGATGAGTGCAATTTATTGTCGGATTCTGAGCGGATGGGAAAATTGACTGAGCTTAAAAAGAGCGATCTGACGACACTAGATGAATCTGACTTGAGTTGCTGTTGTCACAAGAGATCTGCGACTTTCTTTCGTCATGTCTCTCATCTAAGTGATTTAAAATTTTATGGAACACTGTTTTCAGTTTTTCAGGACGACAACAATGTTAGTCCAGCGGTACGTGCAAGTTAAAAGATTGCTCTTTATATAGCGAAAGCTGGAAAACCATTTGCTGAAGGTGAGTTTATAGAGGAGTGCATCAATGACGCTGCTGATTTACTTTGCCCACTGAATGCAAATCAGTTTCGAGCTATCACTCTTCCTCGGAGGACTGTAAGTCGTCGTATAAGTACCATGGCAGATGACGTTTACCGTCAGTTAAGGAGCGCAGCGCAGGACTTTATTGCGTTTTCCATCGCACTTGATGAGTCCACAGATTTTTCAGACAACGCGCAATTAGTGATTTATGTCCTCGGCGTGGACACTGCTCTGCACATAACAAAGGATTTTTTACACTTGATATCTTTAAAAAGCACGACCACCGGCGAGGACATCCTAAAAGCCGTGGAAGAAGCTGTCGATTCAGTTGGCTTACTAGGAACGTTTGGTGTCAGTGGCAACAGACGGAGCACCTACAATGAAAGGGGAACAAATGGGATTGGTTAGATTACTAAGAAAAAGACTACAGCGTACAGAAGAATCATTGTACAGCATCCACTGCATTTTGCACCAAGAAGTACTCTGCGTAACAGCAGCAAAACTGGGGGACGTCATGCAAGTGGTTGTTCGGGAAGTTAATTATTTGAGATTCCACGGGCTTACGTATAGACAGTTTCACGCATATTTAGCTGAAATTGGGGAAGAGTTCGGTGACATACCTTACCACAGTGAAGGCCGCTGACTTAGCCGCGGTAATGTACTGAAAGGATTTTTTGTGCTGAAAATACCAAAATATCAGTTTTTAAAGAACAAAGGAAGGTACGATCCCAAGTTAGAAGATCTAGAGTGGGTTGCCGACGTTGCAGTTTTAGTTTACATTACCGGACACATGAATGCATTGAACACAAGTTTGCAAGGAGATAATCAGCTAATTTGTGAAATGTCTTCCAGACATTACACGTATTGTAAACACCTGTGATAATTAAGTAAAACGTATCGTAGGTAATAGGTACTCTTTCAAACCATGATATCTTTCAAGCACTCCTCCTAACCTTGTTCCTTGATTCAATAAAGCTAGTTAGGAAACAAAACGCATTAGAGAGGAAGGAGCGGAGAGACGTTATAGTGACGAGGGGAGAGCAGCGGGTGGCCAGCTTGCCCCTGTGTGCACGCAAACACCTGTTAACTGCACACGAGCAAGTGCACCGCACACGTACAGGATTCCTGCCCGCGCCTCGCATAGAGAGTGACTGGTGGCAGAAAAATGAATACATTCCAGTGGGAGAGGATCCTTGTACATATGCGCAGTCTTCTGCCTAGACTCTTGTAGTGTCAAGTAGGTTTGTCTTAATCTTACCTAAACTGCTGCCCCCTGTTTACAGGTGTGGATCACAAAGACGAATAGGGGCCATTCCTTCCTATGAGAATGTAAGATGTACTTATTTCCCAGATGAGCTCACCAAGATCACATAAGTTCTCAATACTATTACCACAATGGCTACTGAAAACTGGTAGAGATTGAAAACACCACTTTTTTTTGTTTTTCAGTGCTTGGACCACCACCGGTTTCCAACTATTACATGCCAATCATCAGGTGTGATACTAAAAATAAGCAAGAGACCGAAGCTAATAATAATGTTTATATGCAGTAGTGGACATGAAAACACGTAAAAGAAGTAACATAAAACATGTTTAGACTGTGGTCGGGCTAGGTGCGGTAAAAAGGAAATCAATACCAAAGCTACGTCAAACAATACAACAGACGACTGCCCGAGTTATGTAGAACGGAATGAACCCCAGGACTCCTACATTTTGTGCTGCGACCTCGAGCGCTGCAGTGAAGGGCGTAGGACGCGGTGTACCACTAGCGGGCACAGAACGAGGAGTAACGTCCATGGAGGAGGAAGCAAACTGGTAAACCAGACAGGCAAAAGTACCGCCGTATGTTAACGGGGCCACCTAGCTAGGCCGTTCACAATGTGGTTCACATGCAAAAGGAAAAAAAAGCAAAGAAGCTGCACGGAAAAATGTTAAGAGTAAGCGCTGTAGAAACATATTGAAGAGGGGCAGTACACAACTGTAATAAAAGTCCTAACTGGAAGCCGGCGACTTAAAGCTTATACATAATCTGGAGCCGGCTGGAGTGGCCGTGCGGTTCTAGGCGCTACAGTCTGGAGCCGAGCGACCGCTACGGTCGCAGGTTCGAATCCTGCCTCGGGCATGGATGTGTGCGATGTCCTTAGGTTAGTTAGGTTTATTTAGTTTCAAGTTCTAGACGACTGATGACTTCAGAAGTTAAGTCGCATAGTGCTCAGAGCCATTTGACCATGATCTGCAAAACACGATGAATTTTTTTTTCTTTCAATGAGTGGCAGACAAATTTTAATTTTAGGAGAACGCAGATAGCAACATAGTGGTTGTGGTAAGTTCCTATGGGACCAAACTGCTCAGGTCATGGGTCTGTAAGAGGTCCATGATTAAGGAATTTGTTGCTAGCACACTCGAGAAGATGTAATTTTGATGGATTGCTCATGCGCTGTCTGCAATATGTAAGCTATAAGAGAATCTCAGACCAGAGACCAGTATTGACTGCAGTAGGAACTGTGTAGCAGTTGTAGTGGTGGTGGTGGTGGTGGTGGTGGTGGTGGTGGTGGTGGTGGTGGTAGTAGTAGCAGTAGTAGTAGTACGAGGGTCAGTCAAAAAGTAATGCCTCCTATTTTTTTTCTACGTTTAATTGTCAGGAAATTTAAATGCAAATACATAGGTTGAAAACCACAACATTGAGGATCATTTTGTCATGTTTCAATGTAATCTCCGCCCATCTCTACAGTTTTGGTCCATCTTTGAACAAGGGCATGTATCCCAGCACGGTAAAAATCACAGCTCTGCTTCCTAAGCCATTGACGCACGGATGTTTTGACGGCCTCCTCATCTTCAAAATGAATCCCACGATGAGCTTCTTTTAGTGGCCCGAACAGATGGAAGTCTGATGGTGCCAGGTCAGGGCTGTATGGGGGATGAGGCAAAACTTCCCATCCAATTTTGACAATCTCGTCAGAGGTGTGACGACTGGTGTGTGGTCTTGCATTGTCATGCAAAAGAAGAACATCTGCCATTGATTTTGTTGGACGAACTCGCGGAAGACGTGCTTTACGTGTTTTGAGGGTTGTGACGTATTGAACAGAATTTATTGTGCATCCCTGCTCCAAAAAATCAACCAGAATCACACCCTCTGTATCCCAGAAAACGGTTGCCATAACTTTCCCTGCCGATCGCACAGTTTTGAATTTTTTCTTCCTCGGCGAGCTTGTGTGACGCCACTCCATTGACTGCCTCTTTGATTCGGGTTCAAAAAAATGCACCCATGTTTCGTCCCCGGTCACAATTTTTTTTAGAAACTCATCTCCCTCCAAACGGAAGCGCTGCAAGTGTTGGGAGGCTATTGTTTTCCTTGCCTCTTTATTCTGATCGGTTAACATTCTTGGAACCCACCGTGCACAAACTTTTGAGTACCCCAATTGTTTAATAATCGTGATCACACTGCCTTTACTAAGAGAAATAATGCGACACACTTCATCTGCAGTCACCCGACGGTCACCACGAATGATGTCATCAACTTGCTGAATGTTGTGTGGAGTCACTGCACTCACCGGCCTGCCGCTCCGCTTTTCGTCAGTCAACGGTGTTTGCCCTTCAGCTTCCTTACAACGACGAACCCATCGTCTAACAGTGCTGACATCCACTGTCACAACACCATACACCTTCTTCAGTCTTTCATGAATGCGTATGGGCGTTTCACCTTCTGCATTCAAGAATTCAATCACACAACGCTGTCTCAAACGAACATCGATGTCGGCCATCTTACAAACTTCTGCTGTGCTGCCACCTGTTGACACAGAAAGTTACTACTGCAGTGGATTGCAGAAGAAGGTTTGAGGAATGGCGCCAAATTCAAATTTTTCACTTAACTTAATTTTTTTAAGTAGAGAAAAAATTGGAGGCATTACTTTTTGACCGACCCTCGTAGTAGTAGCAGCAGCAGCGAGCAGTCGTGTGTATAAAGTTGGCTGGGCCGGTCGTGGGGAGCGATGGCGGAGCCTGAGCGATATAACATAAGGTAAAAGCAGCCTCGGGCATATGTAGTATTGTTATATCAAGTCCCATTAAATGTTTTAAAAAACCTCTTAATAATTATCTCTTTTATAAAAATTAACTTTTGACAATCATTCATCTCAATTAAAGGATTCACTAATTTCTCCAATCCATGGTCATCCCGATTATTGTAAAGAAAAATCTGTTGTTTCCTTTTATACATGACAAATCTATCGGCCGGCATTGCACTGGGCTGGGCCCGAAAAATTTATTATAAGAGCAGATATATATGCGGTATCCGGCGACCTTATTGAGGTAAGAATTTTTAATTGATTCAGTATGACCTTTCAGGGCCATGACGCAGCACTGCTGATGTCGAAAATTTACCAGTTTAAATTCACAGTCAATTATTGTAAGGTTATAAGTGAGCCACATTTTTGTTTGTTGCTAGGTTACGCAATTTTTCTGTTGGTGGGTTATACTGAATGTGAACGACATAATTATATTTTTTACCACAGGTCCCTTCTCTTACACACTACGTAATCTAACTTAAACTAACTTACGCTAAGGACAACACACACACCCCCATGCCCGAGGGAGGATTCCAACCTCCGACGGGGGGGAGCTGCGTGAACCTTTGCAAGGCGTCCCACAGACCGCGCGGCTAGGCTAGCGACATAGGCTAACGTGCCACAGACATTAGCTAAAAGATCATCTTGCTATTAAGCAAAATGGAAGGCAGCTAAACCTTAAAAATCGCACTGACAAAAACCCCCGTACCATTTAATAGCTAGCAGCAATAACAATAAAGGGAAACATTAAAAGTAAGAGTAATTAAAAAAAACTGCTAACGAAAAGGCGGAGACTCAACAAAGCTTACGTAAGATAAGACGTGACACAGTTAAATTTTACGTCGTGAATGACAGCAAATTTTAATTTAGTGAGGACGTAGATAATTATGAATAATAACGCACCGCATACATAGGTTAAAAACTAAAAATATGGGAACATTTTGTAGCAGTGCAAAATAGAAGCTTGAATTCTCACTATTGGAAACAGGCATATGCCTTATAGTAAGTAACCTTAACAAGGGCCATCAAAGAAATGGGAAAATACTGATCCAATTAAGAGGTTATGGAAGAGTAATGTACAATAAATCAGAAACCAAGTGAGGAAGGGAAAGACACTGGACACTACTTCAAAAAAGGAAAGCTATTCAAACGGGGTGCGCGGTTAAGCGAAGTTTGATCATTCAGTAATGAGCTTGGTCAATGCTGCGGATAATTTCAATTTCTACTAAAATATTTGAGTGCAACGGCCTTGCCGCAATGGATATACTGGTTCCCGTCACATCACCGAAGTTAAGCGCTGTCGGGCGTGGTCGGCGCCTGGATGGGTGACCATCCAGGCCGCCATGCGCTGTTGCCATTTTTCGGGGTGCACTCAGCCTCGTGATGCCAATTGAATAGCTACTCGATCGAATAGCGGCGGCTTCGGTCAAGAATACCATCATAAGGACTGGGAGACTGGTGTGGTGACACCACGCCCCTCCTATCCGCAGCCTTCCCGGAGGATGACACGGCGGTCGGATGGCCACTCGTGGCCTGAAGACAGAGAACTAACATATTTAAAACAGGGCTTGCTGAATATGTAAAATCTTACAATCCGTGTTTGTATCTGAAGAGGGTTGATTAGTGAGAACGGATTTAGAATTACTGAAGTCCTGATGCTCTGTGAACCTTATGCTAAAGGAGCAGCCAGTTTAGCCGATGTAGGTGGAAGGACACTCACTACTTTGGATGCGATACACACCCGACTGAGCGTAGAGAGTGTCTTCTCTAGTTTCTTGGTGCTTCAGTATGCGTCGGATCTTATTTGGGGTACAGAAGACCTATATCATTGACGTCGGTTTGCAATAGGGTTTTGGAGCATATACTCTATTCAAACACTATGAATCACCTGGAAGGGAACGATCTATTGATACGTAATCTGCATGGTTTCAGAAAGCATCGTTCTTGTGCAACGCAGCTAGCTCTTTATTCGCACGAAGTAATGGCCGTTATCGACAGGGGATCTCAAGTTGATTCCGTGTTTCTGGATTTCCGGAAAGCTTTTGACACCGTTCCTCACAAGCGACTTCTAATCAAGCTGCGGGCCTACGAGGTATCGTCTCAGTTGTGCGACTGGATTCAGGAAGGTCGCAGTTCGTAGTAATAGACGGCAAATTATCGAGTAAAACTGAAGTGATAACACGTGTCCCCCAGGGAAGCGTCCTGGGACCTCTGCTGTTCCTGATCTATATAAATGACCTGGGTGACAATCTGAGCAGTTCTCTTAGGTTGTTCGCAGATGATGCTGTATTTTACCGTCTAGTAAGGTCATCCGAAGACCAGTATCAATGGCAAAGCGATTTGGAAAAGATTGCTGTATGGTGTGGCAGGTGGCAGGTGGCAGTTGACGCTAAATAACGAAAAGTGTGAGGTGATCCACATGAGTTCCAAAAGAAATCCGTTGGAAACCGATTACTCGATAAATAGTACAATTCTCAAGGCTGTCAATTCAACTAAGTACCTGGGTGTAAAAATTAAGAAAAACTTCAGTTGGAAAGACCACATAGATAATGTTGTGGGGAAGGCGAGCCAAAGGTTGCGTTTCATTGGGAGGACACTTAGAACATGCACTAAATCCACAAAAGAGACCGCTTACACTACACTCGTTCGTCCTCTGTTAGAATATTGCTGCGCGGTGCGGGATCCTTACCAGGTGGGATTGACGGAGGACATCGAAAGGGTGCAAAAAAGGGCAGCTCGTTTTGTATTATCACTTAATAGGGGAGAGAGTGTGGCAGATATGATACGCGAGTTGGGGTGGAAGAAATTAAACCAAAGACGTTTTTCATCATGGCGAGATCTATTTACGAAATTTCAGTCACCAACTTTCTCTTCCGAATGCAAAAATATTTTGTTGAGCCCAACCTACATAGGTAGGAATGATCATCAAAATAAAATCAGAGAAATCAGAACTCGAACAGGAAGGTTTAGGTGTTCGTTTTTCCCGCGCGCTGTTCGGGAGTGGAATGGCAGGGAGATAGTATGATTGTGGTTCGATGAATCCTCTGCCAAGCACTTAAATGAGAATTGCAGAGTAATCATGTAGATGTAGAAGGCGGATATAAAAACCTTACAACTCCAGCGATATTTTCAGTTTGTTCTATAATATATAATGGCGTGTGACGAGAGCCTCCCGTCGGATAGACCGTTCGCCTGGTGCAAGTCTTTCGATTTGACGCCACTTCGGCGACTTGCGCGTCGATGGGGATGAAATGATGATGATTAGAACAACACAACACCCAGTCCTTGAGTGGAGAAAACCTCCGCCCCAGCCGGGAATCGAACCCGGGCCCTTGACAGTCTGTCGCGCTGACCACCCAGCTACCGGGCGCGGACTGTTCTATAATGCCCAATGAGGACGTCCTCAGGCAGGATTGTTTGTATTGAAAACTGACTTTGCTTCGAAACGTATTCAGAGTGAGAAATAAAATTTTATAGTGCACCGACAATTGCCTGCAGACAGAGTCATCTAATACTAAAATGTAGACTTTCACGGCCGGAATGTCATGTACATTATTATTATGCGGGCTGTTATGCCGTGGTCGGCTGATGAATTCTGAGTCAATTCCAAACGTTTCGTCCACGTCTGCGGAGGACATCTTCAAGCGGGTCTGTAGCTCGACGGAAGGTCCAACATCTAAACAATTTATATTGGCTGTAAGGCAGGGATCCTGCAAAACGTTAGAATCATATTCTACGACTTCCTTCAACGTTTCACTCGAGCCACAACCTAAGTGCTACTGGATCTGGATGCAGAAGGCGTAGAGAACGGCGCTTACAGGGACAATAAGGCGGTGGCAACGTCATCAGAAGACTAACAGCGCAGCGTAGCGCCGCTTTAATACCGTGAAGCGGCAGTTGACATTCAATTTGCTTCAGATCGTCAAAGAAATACGACATTCCATTTGGCCCGGATCCTCGAGGGGAAAATACCTGCAGACATTTGCGTAATATGTCGCCAATAAGGGAAAACAATGAAAATGCAATTAAATGAAATGAGAACCTCATTTCTGACGGACGGCGAGCAATCAAATTTTGAGCGTTCCCTCCCCAGTTTGTCCGTCCGTCGCATGCAGAGAGCACTCCGCGAGGACTTATATTCGAAATGCAGAGTGTCTCCCCTTATCCCCGCCACGCCTTCACTCTCTCTCTCTCTCTCTCTCTCTCTCTCTCTCTCTCTCTCTCTCTCTCTCTCTCTCTCTCTTACTGGTCCCCGTGCGTCTTCCTTTCTGAGCAGAATTAGATCGCCGTCGGCGCGCCTCGGATGCACGGGGTGATTCCGCCCCTGAAGATGCTCTCCTACTTACACTTCGAAAGGTCGCTGCGAGCGACGGAATTCGCATAAAAGAGGCAGGCGACTTTTTACGAGGCCCTGAGGCGCACATCATACGCGCCGCTGCCTGTCCTGGTGGAGCAATAGCCCGGCAGACGCATCTCCGCAACTCCAGAGAAAGGGCTGCCACTCTTTGCAGCGCCCAAGTGTCCCGAAGCGAGAGAAGTAGCCTCTCCTTTATGCACCACTGGTGTCTCTTTCGGCCACGTTTATTTAAGCTCCAACCATCTTTACGTAAGTACGCAGGCCAAAAAATATCCCCCCCCTCCCCCCAGGATATGGCTCTGAGCACTAAGGGACTCAACTTCTGAGGTCATCAGTCCCCTAGAACTCAGAACTACTTGAACGTAACTAACCTAGGGACATCACACACATCCATGCCCGAGGCAAGATTCGGACCTGCGACCGCAGCGGTCTCGCGGTTCCAGACTGTAGCGCCTAGAACTGCTCGACCACTCTGGCCGGGCCCCAGGATATGTCATGGGTCAATGCACTCAAGACTGGTGCAGCATATGACTCACAGAAGACCACACGCCGATCAGATGTTCATGTTCTTCTTCTTCTTCTTCTTCTTCTTCTTTCTATTCCTCTTCTTATTCATCCTAGGCTACAGCCTGTTTCCTTCAGTACCTCACAGTCTACGCTGAGGTTGTTGCTCTATGAACGGCCAATATTTCTTTACAGCTAGTAATTTACTTCTTACAATTTTCACAATCTTCCGTTCATCCACCCTGTCTACGCGCTCGTTCCACTCATGCTTTCCATTATGTACCCACTCATTAATGGAGTCCAATTTACAACCTTTCCTAATGCTTCCACGCCTCTCTCTATCTCTCAGTGTCTTCCCTTTAATCCTTCGCAGAATTTTCATTTCCATGGTTTTCAAATGGGTGTGAAATCTTATGGGACTTAACTGCTGAGGTCATCAGTCCCTAAGCTTACACACTAATTAACCGAAATTATCATAATGACAAACACACACACCCATGCCCGAGGGAGGATTCGAACCTCCGCCGGGACCAGCCTCACAGTCCACGACTGCAACGCCCTAGACCGCTCGGCTATTCCCGCGCGGGACCTTGGTTTCCAAAAGTCTCTTTGTATCTGTTGTTTCAGGTCTTGTCTCAGATGTGTATTTCATAATTGGTCTCACTACTGTTTTATATTTTTTGCACATTTTTGCCTTTGCATCCTTATTTTTCCAAATAGTATCGTTTAAACACCCTGCCACCTTATTTGCTTTTGCTACTTGTTCCCTAACTTCATTCTCGGCATTTCAGCTGGACACTTTGTAAGTAGGCTGTTTAGGTTTTTATGTTGGTAACGCCATGTAGCGCTCTGTATGAAAATCACTGGCCGTGCTGTGTGCAGTCTGTGGCTAGTTGGCATTGTTGGAATAATCGCTAATGTAGTGTTGCGCAGCTGGATGTGAACAGCGCGTAGCGTTGGGCAGTTGGTAGTGAGGCGCCAGCAGTGGTGGATGTGGGAAGAGAGATGGCAGAGTTTTGAGAGCGGACGATCTGGACGTGTGTCCGTCAGAGACAGTAAATTTGTAAGGCTGGATGTCATGAACTGCTATATATATTACGACTTTTGAACACTATTAAGGTAAATACATTGTTTGTTCTCTATCAAAATCTTTCATTTGCTAACTATGCCTATCAGTAGTTAGCGCCATCAGTAGTTTGAATCTTTTATTTAGCTGGCAGTAGTGGTGCTCGCTGTATTGCATTAGTTCGAATAACGAAGATTTTTGTGAGATAAGTGATACATGAAAGGCATAGGTTATTGTTAGTCAGGGCCATTCTTTTGAAGGGATTACTGAAAGTCAGATTGCATTGCGTTATACATATTGTGTGTCAGTTTAGTGTTGATCAGAATAAGTAAAGAGAGAAATGTCTGAGTACGTTCAGTTTTGCTCAACTGTTTGAAAATCAAATAACGTAAGAGGTTTACCAGCACAATAATTTATAATTTTTCTATGGGGACGTTTCAAGTTCAATATCAAGATATTTAAATGTTATTTTCCCTTGAATAACTTTTCCATCCACCTCCAGTTTGCATCTAATTGGTTCGACAGCTGTGGTCACACATTTTGTTTTTTGAGCGGATATGAACATATTTTGGCTGCCACGTTAAATATATGTAAAAGTTTCTGCAGATTATCTTCACTGTTTGCAGGCAGAACTGCACCGTCAGCAAAAGAGATGACTTATTTCTTCGTCCCTCATGCTATAAACACTACCAGCCAGTACCTTGTTTATCACCTCGTCCATGACTATATTAAAAAGTAGCGCGCCCAAAGAGTTGCCTTGTCTGATACCATCATTAACTGCTATGCAGCTAACCTGGAACCAACTTTCACCTGGGGGTAATAGTTGGAATACCTACGTTCAATTGTTTTTATTAATTTCGAAAGCATCCCCCGACTGTAGAGCAGGTTTACCATATCTGTTAACTGAATCCTATCGAGAGCCTTCTGTAAATCAATAAAACAAAGATAAGCTGGTCTGCGACCTGTCGGAGAGTGAATACTGCATCTGTGCATGGCCTACCTCATCTAAATCCGTACTGCTCCTACAGAAAAATTGTAACACTTTTCATTTTATTTCCTATTATTTTTGTTACGAGTTTAAGAACTAAACTCAGTAGATTTATCCCTCTGTAGCTGGATGCCTCATTCTTATCTGCTTTTTTGTACATGAGAATTTTAATACCAGTTCTCCATTCGTTTGAATTTCACCACCACTTATAAAAGTGTTAACCAACCTGGTTAATTGTTCAGTTAGTGGTTATCCTCCGTACTTCAGTAATTTATTGGAGATTCTGTCTTTCCCTGACTTCATATTTTAACAGATTTACAGCGCCCTTTAACAAAGAGGGCTCACAGGGTCAGCGATGAGGAACATCTAAAGGGTGAACTAGTCCAATTTTTGTGCCAGTGCTTATGGAGTGAAAGTAATAGATAAAACTATGGCGACAAAGAATGAAGGCAATAGAGGAGAGTAAAAGGAAGCACAAAACACCGATATTTTACCATACGTTCACGGTGTCGATGAACAGGTGGACGAAATTCTTCGCAGCAGGCATCAAACCGATTTTCCGAAGCAGCAACAGATTTAAATTTTTTTTTTTTTGCTCAACGAAAGATACATACAACAAAAAATCCCTTACATGGGGATCCAAATTGGTTAAACCAGAAGCACTGTGTGCCGCAGAAACTCTAAACATGAATTTCAAAGGCCAAATGGAGAAACTTGAGCTAAGGGAAAGAAAAATTTTGAGAAAAATCACAGGACCAAAATGTCAAGACAACAGGATTATATACATCAAAAATAAAACTTTCTACAAGAAAACTGAAAAAATTCCAGATACTATGCGAAAAAGGAGGATATTTATGGTCATCTTCTCAGAATGAATTCTAACAGATTAACTAAACAAATCTTTGACATTTTCCGTAACCGCAAAACAAAACCCAATTGCTTTAAAGAAACTGAGAAAGACCTAGTAGAATTAAAGATTTCAGAAAATTCACTTATTGATCGAACAGCTAAATTAATTGCTAAAGATGAAAACATAAGGTTCCAAGACAAATCTACACGAAGGTCCAAACCCTGCATCTCGGAAGAAGAGAGGAAAAGATCAGAAAGAATAAAGAAATACTGGGCCCTAAGAAAAGAACAACCCGGAAAGATATGAGTGATCCAGCGTATCCCAAAGAGGGTGCAACGAAAGAAGAAGAAAGATACAGTTGACAAACTATATGCTGCTGAAGTTTACGAAATCAGTTGCGAATGTGGATTAATGTATATAGGCGAGGCGGAGCGACCAATCAGCAGACGGCTATTTGAACACAAAAGATGTATCCGACTAAGACAGCACACCAAGTCAGCGGTGGTAGAACACCAGAATGATTTTGGTGAAGCACGCTTACTGGAGAAGACGCGCGGGAGACCGCAGCGGCCGCAGGTGCATGGAGTACTCGGCCGGCGATAGAAAGCAGGAAAACAACGCCACGTCACGGCTGCTGCCTGGTTTTCCACCAATCACAAGTAGCAATGCAAACACCAATCAAAACGTCTGGTCTGCAGGTATATAACAAACAATGTTTTCTCATTCAGCAGTGTCTCGTGTGTGTGATGTCCTTTCGTGTTTTTAGTGTCCGCCGTCACGCTTCTACGTCCACTTGTGCCGTCGGATTCATCAGTGTTCTGTGCGCCGTGTCATGTTTTTCAGTGTCGTTATCGTCGAGTGTGAACGGCTCCGTGTTTTTTGTGTATCTGTGACCACTATTTTTTGTCCGTCACTGTGTTCATTCTGTTTCTCCATTCTGTGTTCCGTTATTGTCAACACTATGGTTGAAGAGCGGCGTAGCATGCCGCTGACAGCCTACCTGATTGTATAGGTATTAAAATGACAATAAAGGGAAAAAACTCATTCAAGCAAAAAACACCCTGAGGAAGGTCCCTTGCAACAGCGACCGACACGTCGGTAGTTTTAAATATATTGAAAATGTGGATACAAACCCAGAAAAGTTTCATTGAATGTGACAACGGCCGCGGAAGGGTGCGTTTACAATTAATTCATAGTTTAACACGAACATAGAAAGCAGCTGATTGCTGCTAGTATCTACGTAACATGCCTTTTTCTGCTTGTCGGCCCAGAAAATGGACGAATAAACAAGAAAAATAGCGTTCTTCAACTTCAGTTTTCACACTTTAGCACTCACTATTCGTAATCACGAAATGGTTGTATGATGCTCGATTACAACATGGTTTTTGAACAGAGTTTAAAAAATTTGTTTGAGTAAGAGAATTCCAGTGATTTTTCGTAGTATTCAGCCACTTACCACTTTTATAAAAAAACATGGGATGGTGGGCGGACTTACTTTTCTTTAAAGTTTGGAAGGTAGGAGACGAGATACTGTCAGAAGTAAAGCTGTGAGTAGCGGGCGTGAGTCGTGCTTCGGTAGCTCAGATGGTAGAGCACTTGCCCGCGAAAGGCAAAGGTCCCGAGTTCGAGTCTCGGTCGGGCACACAGTTTTAATCTGCCAGGAAGTTTCATACTTTTCTTTTGTTTGCTTATTAAATTTAATATTTATTTCTATGTATCTTCAAATTGAAGGGGACGAAATTTTTCAGTCTTTTTCGATTTATATGTTTATTACAGAGAAAAACGAATAAAAAACCGAAAATCGATTATTTCAAATATCAGTTATTTTGTGCGGTTTTAAAAGTCATGTTAAAATGGCAATGAAGAAAAAAACCGGTTGTTTCAGCGATAACCGCCATCCCCAGCGCGTAAACTTGATAGGCACCAGTAATTTTAGGTATCATTCTGAAGATGCAGTTAACAGGGACTTTACACATGGCATTAAAGAGGTGGATGCATACCGGTAACGCTATACAGGTAAAAACAGAGACAGACATACGTACATACAAAGGAGACAAGGGCTTAACGCGGCGTCGACGAAGAGTTCTTTATGGACGGAGCACAAGCTCGGCTTAAAGGATTTATGGAAATCACGAAAACCTAAACCTATACGGCCGGAATGAGATTTGAACCGTCATCCTTCGGAATGTCATTTACCATGGTGTCACCTCGATAGCCAAGTGAAAATAAAAAAAAAATAAAAAATAAAAACAGCTGAGTGTAAGTGCTACTTTGAGATGAAGAGACTGCTACAGGAGAACGTAGCGGGCAAAATGATGACGGAAAAAAAATGACTGACCTCCTCCTGTAAAATGGAGCGATATTTCTAGGTACAGTCTGGAACGACTAAAAGTTCAGTGTAGACAGAAAAAAAAGTCCCTCATAAAAGCTTCTCTCGTGTGAAAGTAGCTTTGCATTTACGTTTTGGATGACGTTCGTAATTCCGATAGCGGGGTCAACGTCAACGTGAATTCCCTGCGTACGAAGAACTGTTTTGTCGTAGACGCTTCAGCACAAGAGATAACGTTGTACTGCCCTGCAGGTATTGTTACAGCGCCTCTTCTGTAGCCACGCATTGTTTTTCTATGGCTTTGAGTGGTCAGCGCCGCCGTCGACGCCCTGTCCTTCCAGCCTGGCGTCACAATCATCTGGCCCCAATCACAACGCGCTTTGTTAACGAGAACTGCAGATGCGGGTAACTGACGATCAAGTCCGGTTGTCTCCGGTGCTACCGTAAGAGGCGACGAGCATAGAGGCAATCATCTCTCTGATGCACCAAGTTGAAGACACCCGTGCGTGCCCTGTCACGTGAGAAAGTTCGCAGCTGCCTACTGCACACACTCGTCGGACAGGAATCGTCGACCCAGATCTTTAGGGCGGGTTCAAAATGGTTCAAATGGCTCTGAGCCCTATGGTGCTTAACTTCTGAGGCCATCAGTCCCCTAGAACTTAGAACTACTTAAACCTAGCTAACCTAAGGACATCACACACATCCATGCCCGAGGCCGGATTCGAACCTGCGACCGTAGCGGTCGCGCAGTTCCACACTGTAGCGCCCAGAACCGCTCGGCCACCCTTGCCGGCGACTGTTAAAAATCCTTTTTCTCATTTCATGAACGGCTACACATATCAAGCTGAAATTTGTGCCAAATACTGTGGTCTGCAGTCACTTGGCGATGTAAAAAATTGAAGCTTCTATGTCAATTCGATCAGAAGACACTGCCATTTATGTCACATATTTTGATACTCGCAAACTCACACATCAAAACTTACAATCATGAAATTTGGCAGGAAACAAGGTTTCACAGTAAAAGTAACGGGAAAAATCCGAAAATTGTCAATCTATTATTATATAACACAGAAACAATACTTCTTTTGCCATTTCTTATCCGACTTCAAATTTAAAATTAAAGCATTCTCGGAATTCTTGAAATTCCCAAGACCGATATCTCACCAGTATCGATGTCGATAACAGGCAAAAGTCGTAAGGATTCTTGATTCCCTGAATGGACGAACTGCCCGTAAACATATTTAAGTTTGTACTGAACCCTACTTGTACCTGGCCGATTTTCCTATTAGGCGAGCTCTTATTTCAGTGTCTAAGATATGAGGATTGGATATGAGGAACCGTATTACGATCTAACCAACATGTCTGCATTTAAAATTTAGATTGGGAAGTACAGAAAAAGGCACAATAGAGTCGTAAACAAAATTGCCACGCTGATATATTCAGAGAGCCCCTTTAAAAACTTTTAATTGCGCTGGCAGTGAGAGAAAAACGCACAATCTAATTAGCGTTCGCGGGCAATACGAGCTGAGGAATTGACCAGTAAATCCAGGCGTCGACGAAAGTGCACGAAATCGCCGCTAACGAGAGCCGGCCCATTTTACACAGGGACGGAGAAACGTTTGGTTGCCCCCGCTTCTTGACAGAGCAGCCACGCCGAGCTAAGTAACAGCTTTAGAAGGAATTAGCCTGCACCCGCTTGTTCCTCGCAGAGGACCGAGTTTGTAATTCCAACGTTCTGAATCCTCAAACAATATTGTCACTTTCAAATTAAATATTTCGAAAGCAACGGCTCTCCGAAAGTTCTCAAGATTCGCAACTTTTCAATTCCCGCAACTTCTCCGTACCATTAGCCTCAGTCCACTAGTTCCGGTTTCCCATTGCAACCGCTACACCTCCCCTCCCGCCCCTCTCCACCTCTGAACTTCCGCCCCCTCATGACTTTCTTTACGCGCTTTCCTCCCCTCCAGAAACGCTTCCTTCGCCAAGTTTCGGCACTGCTCCAAAAACCTCAGCCACCCCTCCACAGACCAACTCTATGCCAGCCGGCTTTTTCCTGAGGGACTCGGTTGCCGTCTGTTATTTTTATTTTATTTTTTTAATTATTTGGGCGCCGCCATCCAATTATAAGCAAAAAACCGACAGTCCCGCGCCGGAACTTGCCGCAACTCATTCGGAGAAGTTTTAATACGGGAACCCGAGTCTCTTAAACTGTCTCCCCCCTCCGGCGCTGTTGCGGTATTTATTGTAAATCACCACATTTCGGCGGGTTCCCGCCGTTTTCTCCTCTCCCCTCCTCTCCGGCTGAGCGATTTACTTCCAAGGTAACGTCCCTCTCTGCGACGGAAACAAGGAAAAAAAAAAAAAAACGATTCTTGCGTGGTGAAATATACCCTTTACACCCTTTTCTGGCTGTTTTACAAATTTTCTTTGTAGCTGGAAGACAAAATTCGATTCGATAGCGGGTTCCTGAAATCTCTCTCTCTCTCTCTCTCTCTCTCTCTCTCACACACACACACACACACACACACACACACACACACACACAGACACACACACAGACACACAGAGAGAGAGAGAGAGAGAGAGAGAGAGAGAGAGAGAGAGAGAGAGACTGTCAGCATCATATCAACCATCTGATCTCCGCCGTCCGATGTATGCCTCGTACAATGCGCTCTTCATCTATCATCTACAATTTTTCGCTTTCATCGTGCATCGTGCATCTTCTCTGATATCACATATCAGTCAGGTCGGATTTCCAGATTACGATTCTGAGGAATTACAGTGTTTATCACTATTTGTCTATTCTGAACATCACATCGGCTCTTTGCCTAACGTAGTTTGCTTTTTATGTCCTCCTCTTTCGTCCATTGTGGATTATCTCCTTCCGAGATGGCAGAATTCCTTAACTTCGGCTACTTCGTAATATGCAATTTTGATGTTAAGCCTCTCCCTACTGTCATATCTGCTACTTCTCACTACTTTTGTCTTTCTTCGGTTAACTCTTAATATTCTGTAATTGTACTATTCATCCCAATCAACACTCCCAGGAACCATTTTTCACTTTCACTGAAGAAAGCAATG
Organism: Schistocerca gregaria; assembly: GCF_023897955.1. Lineage (NCBI taxonomy): Eukaryota > Metazoa > Arthropoda > Insecta > Orthoptera > Acrididae > Schistocerca > Schistocerca gregaria. The sequence continues at coordinate 469,193,670 of NC_064927.1, read as the reverse complement.
TCATCAGCCAAACTTAACCAGTTATTACCTTTCGACCCGGATTTTACTGCCACTCTTGAAGCTTTCTTTGATTTCCAGTGTTGCTTCTTCGTTGTATAGATTTAAAAATGTGGACTAAATACTACATCCCTGTCTTACACACATTTTAATCCGAGTACTTCGTTCTACGTCTTCCATTATTCTTTCTCTGTTCTTGTGCAAATGCAATGTCAGTCTTCCCCTACAACTCCGTCCTATTTTTCTCCCAGTTTCGATCATCTTTCACCATTTTATGCCGTCGAACCATTTGTCTACGTCGCAAACTCCTGGGAGGGTATTTTGATTTTCCATATATCGTAGTTCCATTATCAACCGCAACGTGGCAACTGTCTCTCTGGTGCCTTTACCGTTCCTAAAAGCAAAATGATCGTCATCTAACAGATTCTCAATTTTCTTTTCCATTTCTCTGTATATTATTCTTGATAGCTACTTGGATGCGTGAGCCGTTAAGGTGTTTCCGCAATAGGGCTCGCGCTTATATGGCCTTGCTATTACGTCGCCTCGTACAGGCCTTTAATGTACCCTTTCCGCCCATCCAGTTGTGCTATAATGTAATAGTTATAAATTCTTAGTCACCGTTTGGGTCAGTCGGTCTCCTTTATTAGGATAACGGGTTTCGATGTTTGTTCAGCTAAAACACGAGTCTTTATGTTCGCGTGCTATTTCCGCCATTTGACTGCACAAACTTCTTAATTTGTATTGCTGTCACGATTTCAACCTTAAGTCATTATCAAGTACAACAATGATGGGTATAATTTATGGCTCACGAATGAAATCGTGCTAGTAATAAGAAAACCAGAGAAGTTTGTACAGGTAAAACATGGAATCATCGTTCAAACATTATTACATGACAGTGGTTGAAAAATGTAAGAAGGATATCACAAGTTACAATGGCTTGTGCAGGGACTGCTGTAAATGTTAAGTCCGGTAACAGCACCGCAGAGGACTAATTACAGCGCCAAACAATAGGAATCAAGAAGACTTTTGGTTGTGACCAATACTATTATTTTTTATGAACAAGGGGCACTTGTTTAAACAGCCTGCACGCATCTTTAACAGTAAGAGCCTTGTAATGCTCCCTGGGGGTACTCGAAATGTTTAAAAGTTCGTGACAATTTTTATTTTATTTTACACAATGTGTAAGTAGGCTGTTTAGGTTTTTGTACTGGTAACGCCACCGCCACCTAGTGCTCTGTATGAAAATCACTGGCTGTGCTGTGTGCAGTCTGTGGCTGGGTGGCACTGTTGGAATTTGCTATTGGTGTTGGGCATTTAGCTGTTAACAGCGCGTTGAGCAGTTGGAGGTGAGCCGCCGGCAGTGGTGGATGTGGGGAGAGAGATGGCGGAGTTTTGAGAGCGGATGATCTGGACAGAGACAGTAAATTTGTAATATTGGATATCATGGACTGATATAGATATTATGACTTTTGAACACTATTAAGGTAAATACATTGTTTGTTCTCTACCAAAATCTTTCATTTGCTAACTATGCCTATCAGTAGTTAGTGCCTTCAGTAGTTTGAATTTTTTATTTAGCTGGCAGTATTGGCGTTCGCTATATTGTAGTGTTTGAGTAACGAAGATTTTTGTGAGGTAAGTGATTTGTGAAAGGTATAGGTTATTGTTAGTCAGGGCCATTCTTTTGTAGGGATTATTGCGTTGCGCTAAAAATATAGTCTGTCAGTTTAGTGTTGATCAGAATAGGGAAAGAACGAAATGTCTGAGTACGTTCAGTTCTGTTCAGCTGTTTGAAAATCAAATAATGTAAGAGGTTTATCAGCACAGTAATTCATTAATTTTTGTAAGGGGACGTTTCAACTGTAACCTGTTCCTATTATTTAAACCCTGTTCCTTTTATTTAAACTCAAGCTGTAATGATTTTTACTCATGTTATTAGTGTCAAAATTTTTTGCTTGCTTTACGCATAGAGCGGCAAAAATGCACTAATATCGAACACAATAGGACCTCTCATCGCCGTAAATATTTCTACTAATAATTACTATCGTATCTAACGACACCTACTATTAGTACTTGCCTGCAACTTGTCTCCCTCCTGTCTTGTCAGTGGCATGCACTGTACCACATCGAAATAGATTACGGACAGTAATACAGCAGTTTTTGTCTGCCACATTCCAGAACGCACTCCGTCGCTAGCAGGTCTGCAGGCATGCGCTGCCGGTTCCTCGGGAACATCAGTTCGTGACAAAGGACCAACCGGTTGAAAGTTTTAGCGACAAAAGAACTGCGTAAACCTCCGCTGCAGGAGGCGACGCACGGCAACTTGCTGAAGATGCTTTTCTGTTCTCCGCGTCGTCTCCTGGGCAACGCAGCTGCTGCAGCCGACGCCGTGCCGCACCTTAATTGTGCTTTTAAAATAATTATCACCTTAAGGAGGAGGAAGGGGGGGGGGAAGGGAGGGAAAACGGAGTCCCTTAGCTTTTAACATAATTTGCTCCCCGGATAAATATAACGCATTAGTCGTATTAGTGCAGCTTCTGCCTTCCGCGCATTACTTAACGCGGAGGGTGAGGGTGGACGGGGGGGGGGGGGGGGGGAGGGGAGAGGCACTGTCTTTCTCTGCGATACACGCACGCGGTCCGACACGCAAGACAGAGAGAGAGAGAGAGAGAGAGAGAGAGAGAGAGAGAGAGAGAGAGAGACAGAGCAGGTAAGCCGCCACGTTAATGGCACTGACGGCGGTAAAGAACGAGGCAGCGTAATAAATAAATCATCATATTACACTGCACGCTGCGCGACCTGCACCACATTTGTGCAGCTGCAGTCCATCGCGCGATCTCCGAGCGGGCAACTGGTCGCTACGATAATGGTTTAGACCACAAATGACGGCAAAATGAGGACTGCGACATGCGGATAAAAAACTTTTCTTCATCAGTCACTTGTTATACGTGTTTCGATGGTCCACTCCGTGATCTTTAGCGCAGTGGTTAGCGCACTAGAATCACGTTCGGGAGGACAACTAATCAAACCCGCGTCCGGCCATCCTGATTTCGGTTTTCCACGATTTCCCTAAATCGCTTCAAATGCAGAGACGGTTCCTTGAAAGGGCACGGCCGACTTCCACCGCCACTCTTCCCTAATCCGATGACCTCGCTGTTCGGTCCCCTTCCCCCGAATCAACCAACCAATTGATTGACCATCAAGTGGCGAATTAATCAGCTACATTTACCAAATACACGCTGGAAACTTATTTGCTGAATGTGGTCTCCGCGGCGCAAGAAGCTATGCTCAACTGCCCTGAAACCCTACTGTTACTGATTGATCCTACCACTAATCGGTTGTTCTGACTGCGACATGGCTGACGTTGTTCTTCAGAGTGCACCGAGTAATATACCTTTCGGCTTTATACGAACTAATTTGAACGGATGTACCATTTATCAAACAAGGGGTCGCTAGAGGGTAGGTGGAGCACAGACGAATAGAGGATCATGCGTGCGACAGTACAGGTCACAGATGCAAAAGTCCAGAGACACAAGCGACTTCGACAAAGAGCGTACTGTTAGAACCTAGCGAGCTGGCGCGTTGGTTAACACAATTGATTCACGTTAGGGAGGGCGACGGTTCATATGCCCTTCCGGCCATCCACATTTAGGCGTTTCATCATTTTCTTAAATCGCTCCCGGCAAATCCAGGGATGGTTCCTTTGCATATTGCACGGTCGGTGAAGTACATATCCCGGCCGTGGTGTACACTCCTCCAGCTACGCAGAGGGGATGAGGTCTTCGTTATTCGTCTTCGCGTAGGCCAGAGGCTTACGTCGCAAGGATTCTTGCTCCAGCGAGAGGATTCGCCAATGTTTTGTATGTCCGTCTCTGGGACGACAGCCGTTTACTATCGTGACAAAAAATAAAACCACCTACAGTCGTCCGTATGATTTTATTTTATTTTGTCGCTACCAGTTTCAATGCTTGATTGCGTCATCTTCAGGCTGTTTTGATGCGGTTGATATGATCCCCATGCATAACCCATCAGTTGCCAGCATTACTGGATACGCAGATAATGTGTCAACACTCCATCAGCTTGGCATAGAACGAGAGTCCCGCAAATGCTTTCAGGTATGAGTATTGTCCAGAGGCAAGGTAACTTTAGTCGGTTGAGATAAAGCACTTCAGACTCGCCGATAGCAAAGTGATTACAGACGACTTTCAATCCTACAAGACACTCAAAGCAGAAGGATTCAACCACGAGTTCGTGAACCATTGTGTGCGGTTCGTGTCTTCCAGTGATCCCTGTGTACGGACGCAGAACATAGAGTGGCTGTGGAAATGTGTGAAATCTTACATTAAAAGGGAATGGCGTCCAGGTGAATGATACCAACTTTACTGAAACAAGTATCTGTATTTCCATAACTTGCAGTTGCAAGGAAAAGTTGACGCATGTGACACTCTACCGAAATTTTTGCGTGACATAGGCAGAGTCTATCCAGGTTACGGTAAAAAGGGACTGTTTCCCGTAGCACACACGTCAAATGGACTTTCTCATGACGAAAACGTCCACTAAAAGTGAGGTAAGTCTTTTTAAAAATGGTTCAAATGGCTCTGAGCACTATGGTGCTTGACTTCTGAGGTCAGAAGTCCCCTAGAACTTAGAACTACTGAAACCTAACTAACCTAAGGATGTCAGACACATCCATGCCCGAGGCAGGATTCGAACCTGCGATCGTAGCGGTCGCGCGGTTCCAGACTGTAACGCGTAGAACCACTCGGCCACTCCGGCCGGCTAAGTCGTTTCCTTACAAGTATTTTACTCAAGTCTCCTCTGTTGTTGTTGTTGTAGTGACCATGTAAACATGCTCATAACGCTCGCCACCACAGTCGCGTGATCGATTTAGAATTGCACGTTCGGTATCTGTCGTTTGTAGCCCCCGCCTTCGAAGGCAAACATTCTTCGAAGCGAAGTGGATCGGCTGTTGGCGTGCTGCGCTGATGTGAGCGTCTGTGGAAAGTGGTTTAAGCGTGATGAAACCACCAGCAGGCGACAAAGTATTGGACGTAAACGCCTCATCTCAGAAGGTGGAGATCGGAAGTTTGGCGCCGTTTACAGCAGGATAGGCAACGATCTGTGCCCAAAATTGCCACAGAATACAATATTGGCAAAATCACAAGTGTTTTTGGAGCTCACCTTTCACCGTATGTTGTTGAAAATGGGGCTCGATAGCAAACAGCCCCTACGTGTTATCATTTTAATCCAGTTACGATTTCAATTGACACGGAGTCATCAGATTGGGAGTGTCGCCTGCTCGGCTGAAAAACGTTACTTGTTGCGTCACGTCACCATTGACGATTCTGGTGTGGACAGGATTACGTTACCTTGGTGTATTCAAATGGGTCTTCAAGGAACTTGAACTGCTCTTGACCACGTGAACAATATGGCGGAACACCTGCATCCCTTCAAGCTTTACGTCTTCCCCGATGACGATGGCATCTTCCAGCACGATAATACACTACTGGCCCTTAAAATTGCTACACCAAGAAGAAATGCAGATGAAAACGGGTAGTCATTTGACAAATATATTATACTAGAACTGACATGTGATTACATTTTGACGCAGTTTGGGTGCATAGATTCTGAGAAATCAGTAGCCAGAACAACCACCTCTGGCCTTAATAACGGCCTTGATACGCCTGGACATTGCGTCAAACACAGCTTGGATGGCGTGTACAGGTACCACTGCCCATGCAGCATCAATACGATACCACAGTTCACCAAGAATAGTGACTGGCGTATCGTGACGAGTCAGTTGGTCGGTCACCATTGACCAGACGTTTTCAATTGGTGAGAGATCTGGAGAATGTGCTGGCCAGGGCAGCAGACGATCATTTCCTGTATCCAGAAAGGCCCGTACAGGACCTGCAACATGCGGTCGTGCATTATCCTGTTGAAATGTAGGGTTTCGCAAGGATCGAATGAAGGGTAGAGCCACGGGTCGTAACACATCTGAAATGTAACGTCCACTGTTCAGAGTGCCGTCAATGCGAACAAGAGCCGACCGAGACGTGTAACCAATGGCACCCCATACCATCAGGCCGGGTGATACGCCAGTGCGGCGATGACGAATACACGCTTCCAATGTGCGTTCACCCCGATATCACCGAACACGGATGCGACCATCATCATTCTGTAAACAGAACCTGGATTCATCCGAAAAAATGACGTTTTTCCATTCGTGCACCCAGGTTCGTCGTTGAGTACGCCATCGCAGGCGCTCCTGTCTGTGATGCAGTGTCAAGGGTAACCGCAGCCATGGTCTCCGAGCTGATAGTCCATGCTTCTGCAAACGTCGTCGAACTGTTCGTGCAGATGGTGGTTGTCTTGCAAACGTCCCCATCTGTTGACTCAGGGGTCGAGACGTTGCTGCACGATCCGTTACAGCCATGCGGATAAGATGCCTGTCATCTCGACTGCTGGTGATACGAGGCCGTTGGGATCCAGCACGGCGTTCCGTATTACCCTCCTGAACCCACCGATTCCATATTCTGCTAACAGTCATTGGATCTCGACCAACGCGAGCAGCAATGTCGCCATACGGTGTAACCGCAATCGCGATAGGCTGCAATCCGAACTTTGTCAAAGTCGGAAACGTGGTGGTACGCATTTCTGCTCCTTACAAGAGGCATCACAACAACGTTTCACCAGGCAACGGCGGTCAACTGCTGTTTGTGTATGAGAAATCGGTTGGAAACTTTCCTCATGTCTGCACGTTGTAGGTGTCGCCTGCACGTTGCAGGTGTCGCCACCGGCGCCAACCTTGTGTGAATGCTTTGAAAAGCTAATAATTTGCATATCACAACATCTTCTTCCTGTCGGTTATATTTCGTGTCTGTAGCACGTCATCTTCGTGGTGTAGCAATTTTAAGGGCCAGTAGTTTAGTTCACGCCACAAGGCCATATTCAAACTGTAGTTGTTTGAAGAGCAGCAGAATGACCGCACGTTGATGCCTTGGTCACTAAATTCGCCAGATCTAAGCCCGATGGAAGATGCCTGGGACGCTATCAGGCGCCAGCTCTACGTTCACACACCACCCGCCCGTAATTTACGGGAACAGTGTTATCTGTCCCTAGACATCTGTTGCTAAATACACCCTGAAACCCTGCAAGGACTTTTCGAATCTACGTTACGCAAAATTGGTGTTCTGTTGCGTTCACCGAATTTGTCAACCTGGAAAGAGCAGTGCAAGATGTTCAAAATTCTGGCAAAGTTAGGGGTAAGCTATAGGGAAAGACGGGTAATATGCAACATAAACAAGAACCGAAAGGGAACAATAAGATTGAAAGACAAACAACGAAGTGATGGATTGTGTCAGCACTCCAACCATCTACCTAGCATAGAACGAGAGTCCCGGAAGTGCTTTGTGGTATGAGTGTTGTCCAGAGAAAAGGTGACGGAGCACATCGAAAGCGTGCAAAAAAGGGCAGATCATTTTGTATTATCACGTAATAGGGGAGAGAATGTGGCAGATATGTTACGCGAGTTAGAGGAATCATGTAAATGTAGAAAAGTGTGTCCTTCAGGGATTTAGTCTTCGGCCCTACTGTTCAGTCTGTACAGCGAAGAAACAATTTGGGAAACAAGAGGTTCAAGAGCACGATTAAAATTCAGGTTGAAAGGATGTAAATGACAAGATTCGCTGATAACACTGCTAGCCTCAGTGAACGTGAAGAAGTATTACAGGATGTGTTGATTAAAATGAACTCACCAATGAGTACAGAATATGGACCGAGAGCAAAGTGAAGAAAGACGAAGGTAACGAGAAGTAGGAGAAATGAGAACAGCGACAAATTTAACATCAGAACCGGGGATCACGGAATAGACGAAGTCACGGAATTCTAATACCTAGGCAACAAAATAACTCTTGATGGGAGGAGCAAGGAGGACATAAAAAGCAGAGTAGCACTGGCAAAAAGGGCTCTCCTGGCCAAGAGAGGTCTACTAGTGTCAAAAACAGGCCTTGATTTGAGGAATAAATTTCGGAGAATGTACGTTTGGAGAACAGCATTGTAAGGTACTGAAACATGGACTGTGGAAAAACCGTAACAGAAGAGAACCGAAGCTACAGACGGTGATAAAAATTAAGTGCTAAGCAAAGAGGAGGTCTTCCTCAGATTCGTTGAGAAACGGAATATATATGGAAAACATTGACAAGAACAAGAGGCAGGATCATAGGACATGTGTTACGAAATAAGGGAATAACTTCCATGGTATTAGAGGTAGCTGCAGAGCGTAAGAAACTGTGGGGGCAAGATATAGATTGGAATACATCAGGCAAATATTTAAGGACGTCGATTTCAAGTGCTACTCTGAGATGAAAGGTTAGCACATGTAAGGAATTCCTAACGGGCTGCATCAAAACAATTAGCAGACAGATGACTCAAAAAAAGCTGTAAATGTGAAGAATAAATAAATAAACAATGCGTTGTTGAATCGTGTATAGGACATAAATCTGTTGAATGCTAACAACTATCCCTGTTAGATGGTCCTAGTGTTTTGACTTCGGGCTAGCAACGTAGTCACCTTCAGCCAACTGCCGTCATATAAGCTGCCGGCCGAACCACTCTCTTCTCTCGTACTGGCTGCAGCTGCTCGGATTCCCCTGCAGGCAGGCGCCGCTGCGTTAACCGGTTCGGCGTCGGGCCGCAGCGCGGCGCCACAGTGCGCTTCGCCTAATCTGGCGGCGCCGCGAGCGCTCATTAAATTTGCTTCATTAATTTTAAATGGACCGCCGCTGCACCGCGCGTTCGATCGGTCGTGCCCGCGGCGGTGCCCCAGTGCTGCCAACCCAAGCGCAGGGCCTCGGGGATTCCCCCCCCCCCCCCCCAGTCCACTCTGCGCCTGCCACAAGCACGCCTTCACCTCGCTTTTTTTGTCATCAGTCCCTACACCTTTGACCTTCAACTCGTCGCCTTTGAAGGGCATCTGCAACGGAGGCATTCAGCTTCGCTAGTGCCTCAAGGAAAACAGCATCCTTGCAGCAGCTTGTCTCTTCCTTCGCTCATGGCTGACAAGGCAGAACGTTCAGCCGTTTGTGTGATGCGGCACAGAACATTAACCGCAGCTCGGCACTCCCCAGCTGAGTGGGGGGTTAACGAAAACGCTGCGTAAATAATTTGCGAAGAGCGTACGGTATTTCGGTGTGCGTTCGAGGGCATTGTGAGCATTTTGCAGGAACCACCAGTAATCAAGCTGCTCTTTCTCTCCGTCGCGAAAGATGTAGGCGACTGTAAGTCCTTTGAACCATGTAAGCGCATGATATTTTGCAGCCGGAAAGTAAGTTCCATCGGGACAGAGTAGAGTCTGAGGGTCAATCATATCAGGTGTGACCCGGAGGTAACAAGCCAATATCTTCTGTGTTAGTCGCCAAACTCCGGACGATGATGCGCAAGTAAAACGATGTTCATCAGTATCCAAAAGGTGACAATCTGGGCAATAAGGGGAGTCTGCCAGTCCAATAGTGTGAAGTCGCTGTAGTGTGGCATATTTTTTGTTGGCAATCTGATACCACTTCGAACGCACCGTGGAGGACAGAAAGTTGTGGTGTATCGTTTTCCACACTCTTGGCCAGTGAACCGTAGGGTACTTGTTTTCCACCACGTTATGGGGAACAGCACGCATAAGGTTGGTGTAAAAATCTTTCGCCTTTGGTGGACGCGTGGCGGAGAGGTTCGAGCTGACATAGCTGTAATCAAGAATGAAGGTCGACACATGGGAGAGCTGTGGTGCGACGTGCGCAACCGACACCGGCGGGACGTTAGAGACTGGCATCAGAACCTGTAGTAAACGACCCGTGAGAGAGGTATATTGACTTTTCCATCGTTTCCTCATGTTGCTCATGTAAAGGGCAGCTGCTCTCGCCCTGACGTTGACCAATCCCAGCCCTCCTTTGTGCACTGGGAGGGTAAGAGTGTCGTATCGTACTTTAAAGATATGACCTGCGGAAACGTAGTAACTGAAGGCCGCTTGAAGCCGGCGACCTATCTGCAGCGGTAGTGGGAGGACTTGTGCCACGTGATTGAGTTTTGATGCCACGTAGAGGTTCAGGTATTCAACACGTTGTAGCTGGTTCAAGTCCCGGAGCAGGTTCTGTCGCACCATTGCGCGTATGATCTGTAATAACCGTCGGTAGTTTGCTGCAGCTGTTTTACGTACATCTTTCTTGAACGTGATTCCCAAATATCGCAGATCAGAAACTGGTGGGAGGGGAGCGAGGGCTTCCGGTCCGAGACCTCGCCCAATATCCAACGCCGCCGACTTGTTGATGTTCAGAAGACTGCCGGCGGCCTGTCCGTATCGCTCAATCCAGGTTAGTACGCTTTGAACTTCGTCATTGGAACGAACCAGCAGTAGCAGGTCGTCAGCGTATGTCCTATAGCGAAAGGTGACGTCCCGCAGCGTGATGCCAGATAGGCGGTGGTTAAGGCCCCCTAGGAGTGGCTCGAGTGCGATGGCATAAAGGTAGGTAGAAAGGGGACAAGCCTGTCGTAGAGACCTCTTAATGGGTACTGGTCCTACCGTCCTTCCATTAACCTGGACGTGTGAGCTGGCTGCGGTCCAAAGACGCCGTAGGGTGTCGATGAGGCCCGGGGGGAATCCCATACAGTCCATCACTCGTAGGAGGAAGTTGTGGTGCACTCTATCAAAGGCGCGGTTGAAATCTACGGAGACGATCGCCGCTCTCAGACGGCACGCAGAAGCGATTGCTATTAAATCCCTGCAGTCACCGGTGGCCATGTGTATGTTGGCTTCTCCCCCCTGCGACGTCTGTTCAGGAGCGAGGATCATCGGCAAAGTCGTCTTAATACGGTTCGCCATAATCCTGGTGAAAATCTTGTAATCGGCGTTCAGCATTGTAAGCGGCCGATAGTCGTTAATCGATAGCCCTCCACCTGGCTTATGTACCGGTATGAGAAGTCCTTCTACAAACGCTGGCGGCACAACACAGTCTGGAGACGTAAGTTCGCGGAACATTATAACCCAGCGAGGCATCATGATGTCACGGAAAGTCCGGTAGAATTCGATGGGCAATCCATCAGGTCCAGGAGACTTATTGGCCGCACCTTTGTCCACGGCGTCTTCGACTTCTTCAAGTGAGATTTCCTCTGTTAGTGCATTCACGGTAGCCTCGTCGATAGTACGTGTTACCTGCTGTAACACTTCAGTAGTGGCCTCGTCATCGACGATTCTTTCCTTGTAAAGATGACGAAAATGATCCTCCACCGCCTTTACTATGGTTGCTTGGGTCGTACATAAGCGACCGTCGTGTGTCCTGAGTTGTGTGATTAAGTGTTGGCGTTGTCGGCGCTTATCCGCCACAACGTGATGCATAGTGGGTTCCTCCGCAAACGTTCGGTCGTGCCGTCGCGAGCGGACGACTGCACCTTCTAGTCGGCGCTTCGTCAATGATAGTATGTGAGCCTTGATTCTGCTTTGATCATGTTGTCTCTCCGGGGAAGGGGGTAAGGCGTCGAGGTCCCTGAGAGTCGCGTAGTAAAAATCGAGGGTCTGTCGATGCCACGCAGTCACGTCCTTGCCATATTGCATAAGTGTCCTACGGATTGCTGGTTTGGCACAGAGGAGCCACCACTCCAGGGTCGAGGCGTATCGAGGGTGGCGGCGTTCACAGTCAGTCCACGTTGCTGCAACTTGCCGACGGCAATCCAGGTCCTGGAGATGAGTTATGTTGAGCTTCCAAAAGCCATTGCTGCGCCAGACTTGTTGGGGGCGTAGGTGTATAGTGCAGATATAGGCACTGTGATCAGAATAGGCTTGAGGCCATAGTTCGGCGTCCACCACACCTTGTGTGAGATCTTGTGACACATATATGCGGTCGAGTCGGCTGGCCGAATGACTGGTAAGATGAGTGTGGCCAGAGCGGTTACCGTGGACTTTTTCCCACGTGTCGCACAAGTGAAGTTCTTGGATCATCGCACCCAGTTCCGGACAAGGCGTGTAATGTGGGATTTGGTCCTTGGGGTGAAGTACACAATTAAAATCGCCGGCGAAGACGCTGTGGTCGTATCGCCCTAGGAAAAGGGGAGCGACATCTGTGGAGTAGAATCTGGCGCGGTCGTGACGTCTTGTGGTACCCGACGGCGCGTAAACATTAATGAATCGGGTGTTGAGTGCCGTAAATGCTATTCCTCGAGCGGAGGGAAGAAACGTGACGTCGGTAACTTCAATTCCTTCACGCACTAATATTGCCACTCCGGTATCTGCAGGGCTACCGGGCGTCACATGTGTGGTGTACCCGTAAAAGTGCGGGAGTGCCGTCGTTTTCGCTTCTTGTAGGAAAGCAAAGTCAACCCCCATGGCTCGTATGGTTTCTTTCAAAAGTTGGATCTTGACAGGAGAACTGATCATGTTGATATTCATTGTCGCCAGGCGGTAAGCCTGGCAACGAGTTGTTTGGGCGAGGTTATCCATAGTGAAGGTGGAGAGAAGCGAACATCGGAAGTGATGTCACCCCCCGCCGAACGCGGTCCTCCTTGTGCTGCTTATGCTGCATGATCCGGCGGCGCCTCAGCTGGCCGCGGGTCGTGATCTTGTGTCTCAACGTCCTCGGCCCATGAAGCGGGCGCGGATGTCTGTTCATGGTCCATAGCCTCAGAATGTTTGATAGTAAGGGACCGGGCGACTTCGCTACCTGCACTGGTACCTTCCCGCTGCTCAATGTTTCTGTCAATGGGCCGATGGTCGAAAGCTGCACGTTTTTCTGTCTGTTCTGCAAGGTTGGAGTCAGTGGAAACAGCTTCAGCTTCGCGGCTGGCTTCTTGAGTGGCCAGTCGTTCTTCCCCGGCCGAATGCGAACCGCTGTGTTCCGACACGGTCCGACGACGCCGCTTTCGGCGTTTCGGTGATCGCTGTTTCCGTACGTGGCCTTCATTGTCAGAAGACGGCACTGACTCATGTTCCGCCGGAACAAACGCTTCGGTCGGTACAATAAGGGAATCAATTGCCATCTTACTGGCGTCAATGTCTGTCGCGTTCGGTAGCTCCAGAGTCGTAGTGCTATTTTCCACCACTGGCCAGGTCGGCGGATCATCCAGGTCTTTGTCCGTGGAAAGTGATTCTTGTTCCGCTGAAGCGGTCGGCCGTGTCTGTTGTGTGGAGAACGTCGTGAGCGCCGCCGCGTAAGTAACGGGTAGAATAGTCTTCGCCGCTGGTGGTGCAACGTCCTTCGGTGGGAGTTGTGTGATCCGACGCTGGAGGCACTCGGAACGAAGGTGACCTTCCTTACCGCATCCGGAGCACGTCTTCGGTTGGCCGTCATAAATAACTATGGCCCGGCATCCACCTATCTGTAGATAGGATGGCACGTGTCGTTGGAGATCTATGCGCACTTGGCGTACTCCATTGAGTACTGGATACGTCTTAAACTGGGTCCATTTTTCAGCCACGTGTTCGTGTACCGTGCCGTAGGGGCGGAGCGCCGCTACAACTTCTGCCGCCGGGAGTTCAAATGGAAGTTCGAAGATGCGTATAGTCCGCAGTCCCATTGCGGCATGGCCGACCTCGACGTTGCCAACATTTCCATCTGCGTGGCAGAAGCGGAGTTCTTGTTTCATCTCTCGAAGCACCTTGTCGCAAGTAGTTTCGTTTATGAGCTTTACATAGACCGTGCTACTGACGATCGAAAAGTGAATGCCGACAATGTCGGCAGCCGGGATCTTGGCTTCCTCTTTTAAAAAACGTTCGACTTCGAGCGCCTTTGGTCGGGTAAAGTCGTTCCGAAATGTGAATTTCAAGGTTGATCTTCTGTACTGGTTTGCCATGGTCTTGGAGCGCTACGGCGTCACGTTACTGTCGGCCGAAGAAAGTAAACAAGGCGCGCGGGCCCTCTCTGCCAGCGGAGAGCACACACCGCACGTCCGCTTCGCTCGGCTGCGAGAGCCGCACTGAAGGTTTAAGTAGTTCTAAGTTCTAGG